>NW_027643711.1:202500-453409 GCF_032717465.1 Coenobita brevimanus | reverse complement strand
ACTGTTAATTTTTGGGAAGTCAAGGAGGGAGTCTGGGGCAGAAAGGGGTATTTAATATCTTGTTGCACTAACCTACGAGGTTACAGGTCCCTTCTGGGCTTGTCTCCACACTCTCCGCTGCTACTGTCACACGCTACTAATACTCATTAGTGGCGGCCATTCACCGTACTTGGCGAGACTGAGTACGAAACATACCTCGGGTAAGTAGAGAGTGGAGGACACGACAATGGTGGCAGCTTAATGGGATATTTAAGGCTTAATTAAAGGAGTATCTTAATTTATGGACACGAGTCTTGGTACAGCACAGTGACTATGGAAAATAAATTCTTGGTGTTTGAAAACAAAGCACTTAGAAGAATATTAGGAGTTAAGTGGTGGGAAAGGATACCAAATAGTAGAATTAGAGAAATAACGGGAGTGCAGCCGGTCGATGAATACGTTAGGTTCTCACGATGGAACTGGCTAGGACATGTGTATAGGAGACAGGGAATAGTACGAGGTACACCAGGGTGGGTGGCACTTGGTTGGAGAGGTAGAGGAAGGCCAAAAAGAGACGTGGGTGAGGACAATGAGACGGGAAGCTGGAGATGAGTGTTGGGGAGATCTTGAGGAGTTAGCATAAGATAGGATGTGGTGGTGTGAGTTCATCGAGGCCCTATGCATCCCCGAGGGTGCCACAGGAAATGATTGATTGATTGAATTAAACTTTTGAATTAAGCGGTTCCACACCTAGGTTCTTACACTCGTGTATGGAATTCAGTAGCGACTCTAGTTCTTACAGTGGTTCAGACAGAAATTTCCTTTTTGCTCATTACTTTGATTCAGACACAGACTCAGTCGAAGTAATGTTCGAAATGGCTGATGCTGCAGCTGCAGCAGGGATCGCTACCCTGTCCGACCAACTATCGCAGGCTATTGCCGATCAATGCTAAGGATGCTGTCTACCGCGTTAAAGGGTTAAAGAGCTTTGCTGCAAGTAGAACTGCCACATTTCCTGAATATCCTGGTGTCATCTTAGAAACAGACCTTAGCAAATGGCTTCAGGACATAGAGAGTAAGACTACGGGACCTAGGTGGACTATTGCCGGTCGCTTTGATGTGGTCCGGGAGTACACTCTAGGTGGGGTACATGACAGCATTAAGGACCTTATTATCATGGTCAATGATGACTGGGACCGGTTTAAACCTATTCTTACAACGCTGCTGTCCCCAGAACAAACTCTCCAACCTACATTTCATGCGTTAAAACATGCGCGTCGTAATCCTGGCGAACGGTTGGTTGAATACTGGCTGCGATTGACTAGTATAAGCTAAACGCATTGGAACTCTGCAGCCTCGGTACTATGACTGTTCCTTGTACCATGCTTTGGACAACTTTCTCGACGTATTCCCTGCCCAGTATAGAGCAACACTTGACCAGCAAGAGTTTACAGGCCCTGTCGATGCCCTTGATAAAGTTGTGAGTAAAGGCATTGAGTGGGCACAACGAAGTCACTCGTCGTTGGCAGATGTAAATGTAGCAAAAGAAAAGAGAAGGGATGTAGTTGTACATGTAAGTGTATAGTCAAAAGAGGCCAAGGTTCCAAAAGAAAAAACAGGCACTGGAAAATCCACGGGGGATGCCCCAACCAACTGTAATAGGTGCGGTGAGGCGGGCCATCGAGCACGTACCTGTCGCGCTCCTAACCCACTCTCGAGAGGCCAGGTTTTTGAGACTTCTGGAGGAGGAGTAGGCCACTGAATGAGACTTGTAGGTGCTCAAGGAAGCTTTTGAGACTCTTGCAGAAGGGGAAAAATACTGCTGTAGGTGCTCAAGGAGGCTTTTGAGACTTGTGAACGAGGGGAAGGAGGCTTCGAGGTGAGACTTCTGCAGGAGAGTAAGGAACCGAACCACTAACACAGCCGCGACACTCTGTCCCTGGAGGGAGTGACAGGGGCGTCCGTCCTCTCTTAGCTCACTCGCGGTCCACACTGACTCCATTCACCACTGCGCTCCCTCGGCCCTCTCTCTAGACTTGGAGAATTGACGGCTAGGATGCTGGGTCGACATACATTTATAATCATTCTTTTGCCTTATCAACGTTCTCTGTCTCAACCAGAGTTTAGAACTGCTTACTTAATCCTTTGTCTTCACTTATATAACCACCAAACGTTTCACAATAAGACAAGTTAATATTAAAAAGGAAAAACATAAAACTAACACATAAAGGCGGCTTTAGCTGAGCTTGAGAATAAATTGGTTTTGGGAGTCTAAATAATTACACTGAGAAAGAGGTGGATCTGATTAGTATGGTAATAATGAGACAGCTTTGGGGTAGTCTATGGATAATTAAGATAGAAGATAAATAATAACTAAGAGAATAAATAGGAACTTCGATAATTATATGGTAAATGGGGAGTTTGTCTTAATATGGAAATAAATAAACAGGTTTGTGGGTTGGAGAAACAGAGGGCAGGACACACCAAACAAAACCTTGCTAGTTTTATCACGGGGTTCATCTCATCACTAAATAGCCTTAAACATGTCTCCCTAGCCTTTGTGTGTGTGTGTGTGTGTGTGTGTGTGTGTGTGTGTGTGTGTGTGTGTGTGTGTGTGTGTGTGTGTGTGTGTGTGTGTGTGTGTAGACAGGTAGGTAGGTAGGTAGGAAGACAGGCAGGCACGCAGGGACACACAGGTAAGTGGGTAGGTAATTAGGTAGGCAGACAGGCAGGCACACAAGCAGGTAAGCAGGTAGGCAAGTTAGTCCATCCTAAACCTAAACTGAATCGTTTAAATGTAATCTCTTCGAAAGGACTAAGAATTATGACCAAGGCGCCTGATACACTGTTGGTAACGAGTACTGTTCCATCTCAAGTCAGTCACGAGGCTATAAAAATATCACCCAATTCTCCTCTCAGCAACATACAGGGGAAGAGGCTTGATAACTGGGCACTGGTCGAGGGAGCTAGTGATTTGAGGTGCCAGTCATCGGTGTTGGTTAGTGATGATACGGGAGCTAGTTTGGTGATGAAGCAGAACTGCCTCAAGAACACGAACACGATAACGAACACACACACACACACACAGTATAACCTCAGATGTGTCATTTCCATATGCCTACAGACTTATGCCTCACCCTTTGTGATGAGGAGGACCATAAGTCGAAGAGGCTGTGTATTTCAAGTGTACAATTTTCCTGCTTGGAATGATTATAACCACTGATGCTACCGGCTCTAAGTACAGGCTTGCGAGGATCCTAAGTGATTTGCCTGATAAGGGAAATTACAATGAGGAAAAGAATTAATGAAGGTAGGAGTGTGGAGGATATAAATGGGGGAAAGAATAAATGAAAGTAGGGAAAAGGAAAATATAAAAATAAAAATATAAACTGAGATGACATGAGAGAAAAGTGATACCATGCCTTTTGCTGATAGGAAATTCCAGCACCTTATTACATGGACTGAGGTAGCGAAAGGGAACTGGTCAAAGTTTTCCATTTTCTACTTACAAAATGCTGCGGTAAAGGACGCACGCACGCACACACTCACTCACTCACTCTCTCTCTCTCAAAAGAAAAAAAAAAAAGATGCACAATGAACTTATATGTCATGCCAGAACACAAAATGTATTGTATCACCGAAAACTCAAGAACGGTAGATTTTACAGCCAATAAACTGGAAGGGAAGTCTCAAAGAAATCGTTTTATTGCCCAGACGAAACACCTACAGCTTTTGATTGTGCCTTGAGGACCCGAGACCAATTTAAGAGACCGAGGTGGACCAGAATACTAAGAAAGTGTATCGCCTTTAATATGAGAGACTTTGGAGACGAGAGAAGTAGGAGAGGGCTTGAGATGAGAGGATTACTAGTTCAATACGAGAGGCCTTTGGATAGGAGTGAAGCAAGACAAGGAAGCTTCAGGTCAGAAAATTATCTATTTCAATACGAGAAACTGTGGAGGGGAGTGAAGTTAGAGGGGAAGGGTTGAGGTGAGAAAAGGGGGCGTGAGTTGCAGAGAAGGTCGCCATATGGAGGAGGAAAGGGTGACATGGAGGTGATTCATTTGTGGTCACCCCTGACGGGATTAAGGCATCTGGTGACAGACAGGTAGACAGTTAGATTGCTTGTCTGACTGACTGAATGATTGATAAGTGAAGTTTGTATGGAAGACGTAAATTTGGACCAGCTTAAAGTGAGTGTACAGTAGAAATGGATGGTCGAAGTAGGTATACAGGACAAAAATCTACCAAGCGAAGGTGAAGGTAATACAGAAATGGGTGGCAGATGTATGTATGAAGGACGAGAAAATGAACCAGGAGATATATGTATGAAGGACGAAAATAATGGGCCAGGTTATTGTGAAAGACCTATAATTATCACAGTATAAAAAACAAGGAATCAATAAGCTTCAAGTACTGAGATACAAGTCCTTCAAGTCTAGAGAGGAGCCATAAACCACACACAGAGGCCAATTAAGGAAACTCGCCAATGAACGAGCAAGATGATGACCATAACCATTTTCGTAATAACTTTCCTTGTATATCTTGCACGTAGGTAGGTTTGTACATCTTTAAGATGTGGAAACTGATTAGCTTGCGTGTAGATGTGTGTAGGGGGGGTGCGCGCAAGGAAAGGGCGCGAGGTCATGTAATCTACTGGTGTTTGCACTTTGCTCATAAAAACACACTACAGAACTAATATGTGATGTTACAGCAGACCAACCCATACATATCACTACTATTTAACCATCAATATACTTTCAGCTGGAGATCCACGGTCGCTCAGTGAAAGCGTTTTTGTCTCGTGATCTGTTTTTAGGGTAACTCAAACCAAGGCGGCCATTTAACACTACACCGACGCTTCCATCAGGTAAGCAGTGGTTCCCTCCCCCCTCCCACTTCAATGCCCTCCCCTCTAGCTCACACCCCAACTGTGTATTTCTCCTAACGCTTTCTGTCACATCCATATCCACACCATAACGCTCCTTCACTTCCTCATTTGTCAGTGCGAGACTGGTGTGCATTAGTACGCTGTGGATAACCAGACAGCGCGGCACCGCGGAGCTGGGCGACACACGTCAACACTACCACCTACCATTGGGGTAACTAAAGCGGTAACCGTTGGTATGGCGGCGAGCCGTGAAAGTAGAGGTAGACGGCTTGGCGCCACCAAGAGCGACACTGAGGGTCGCTGACTGGGCAAAGGGGTTTTAAATGGGTAGAGGCAGACAGGTAGACGCCGCATTGGGGGCGGGGCTTGCAATAAAGAAAATTCCCACATAATGTAGGGGACCCTTACGTAACTTCGACGAATCTTTATACCGTCCATTGTCGTTTCGTTTTTATTTTCTCTCTCTCTCTCTCTTGTTCTTACGTTGCCTCATGTTAAAAGGTACCTTTATTTCTTAATGGCGGTGGTCTAATATAAATTTCCATGTGGCTCTATATGTGGACACTCAGTGGACTGTGATTTCCATACCTTCCACCTAATCTATAGTTTATCACATCTTTCCTGGCTTATTTCCCAGCGATATCTATACTGCATTCGGATTCTACACTAAGTTATTGGCTGCTTAATCAGTTGCTTTGTACTGTGATCGTATCGTATCTTTTATAAAAGCTCCAATAAGCTTCATGCGTCGGTCTTAGTCACATGATGGCTCTCCACGCTGCTTGATCTCTGGCAGCCTCCCTATTCAGTCCCTTATCCCTGAGGTCACACTCTATGACCTCGTCTCAGGTCTTTTTCGGTCTGCCTCTCGCAACCCTACCCCCGACGTTCACACTTCTTACTGTAGATCCATAATATCTGAATGTTTCTTGTCTGCTTCTTACCATTTGTAGAGGTTCCCTGTACGGTGTGTGTGTGTGTGTGTGTGTGTGTGTGTGTGTGTGTGTGTGTGTGTGCGCGCGAAGTGAAAACACGAGTAATGGGGACAAGGATGGCGTTGGTAATGAATGGTGATGGATGGAATATCTCAAATTTGTTGTATGCTGATGATGCATGGTGTGGCATGAAAATGAAAAGTCAAGAGTGAGAGCAGTGGAGATGGGACTGCTGAGGAATGTATGTGGAGTACAGAGAGTGGATAGGATACGAAATAACGATTCGCGGAAGATGTGGAGTGAGGAAGTCGGTGGACACCAGAATCGAAGAGAGTGTACTGAGATGGTATGGTCATGTGGAGAGAATGGATAACAATAGAGTGGTGAAAAAGGTATATCTGAGCTAATTTGAAGGAGGGAGGAGGAGAGGTAGGCCAAGGAGAAGGTGGAGAGATATGGTGGATGAGTGTGCTGGGATGAGAGGTATGGAAGTCGGTGAGCCTGGCTGGATGAATGTTGTGAGAAGTGCATAACCAGGAATTTGGCACCCCATTTTAACGTGACAGCGTTCTAATTGACTGTATCAGATAGGTATAAGAGAAGCTACAGAACGTGGTGAAAGTTTTTTTGGTTTATCTGATGGAGCCAGGATTCCGGGGGCTTGACTAATGAGTGAATGGAAGCGTGGTCCATTGAACTGGGCAAACTTAGGTTGTCTGGACGTTGCTACTTCTCACCCTGCCGTAGGGTGGTAAAGGAGGTCTGGATGATGATGATGATGATGATGATGATGATAATGATGATGATGATTATTATTATCATTATTATTATGTGGAAATTGTGAGGCCTGAACGGACTGAACTTTCTGGTGAGTCTTTTGAGTGTGTGGAAGAGTTTTGTTATCTAGTTTGGTGATGAAGCAGAACTGCCTCAAAAACACGAACACGATAAAGAACACACACACACACACACACACACACACACACACACACACAGGATAACCTCAGATGTGTCCTTTCCATATGCCTACAGACTTATGCCTCACCCTTTATAATGAGGAGGACCATAAGTCGAAGAGGCTGTGTATTTCAAGTGTACAATTTTCCTGCTTGGAATGATTATAACCACTGATGCTACCGGCTCTAAGTACAGGCTTGCGAGGATCCTAAGTGATTTGCCTGATAAGGGAAATTACAATGAGGAAAAGAATTAATGAAGGTAGGAGTGTGGAGGATATAAATGGGGGAAAGAATAAATGAAAGTAGGGAAAAGGAAAATATAAAAATATAAATATAAACTGAGATGACATGAGAGAAAAGTGATACCATGCCTTTTGCTGATAGGAAATTCCAGCACCTTATTACATGGACTGAGGTAGCGAAAGGGAACTGGTCAAAGTTTTCCATTTTCTACTTACAAAATGCTGCGGTAAAGGACGCACGCACGCACACACTCACTCACCCACTCTCTCTCTCTCAAAAGAAAAAAAAAAAAAGATGCACAATTAACTTATATGTCATGCCAGAACACAAAATGTATTGTATCACCGAAAACTCAAGAACGGTAGATTTTACAGCCAATAAACTGGAAGGGAAGTCTCAAAGAAATCGTTTTATTGCCCAGACGAAACACCTACAGCTTTTGATTGTGCCTTGAGGACCCGAGACCAATTGAAGAGACCGAGGTGGACCAGAATACTAAGAAAGTGTATCGCCTTTAATATGAGAGACTTTGGAGACGAGAGAAGTAGGAGAGGGCTTGAGATGAGAGGATTACTAGTTCAATACGAGAGGCCTTTGGATAGGAGTGAAGCAAGACAAGGAAACTTCAGGTCAGAAAATTATCTATTTCAATACGAGAAACTGTGGAGGGGAGTGAAGTTAGAGAGGAAGGGTTGAGGTGAGAAAAGGGGGCGTGAGTTGCAGAGAAGGTCGCCATATGGAGGAGGAAAGGGTGACATGGAGGTGATTCATTTGTGGTCACCCTTGACGGGATTAATGCGTCTGGTGACAGACAGGTAGACAGTTAGATTGATTGTCTGACTGACTGAATGATTGATAAGTGAAGTTTGTATGGAAGACGTAAATTTGGACCAGCTTAAAGTGAGTGTACAGTAGAAATGGATGGTCGAAGTAGGTATACAGGACAAAAATCTACCAAGTGAAGGTGAAGGTAATACAGAAATGGGTGGCAGATGTATGTATGAAGGACGAGAAAATGGACCAGGAGATATACAGTATGTATGAAGGACGAAAATAATGGGCCAGGTTATTGTGAAAGACCTATAATTATCACAGTATAAAAAACAAGGAATCAATAAGCTTCAAGTACTGAGATACAAGTCCTTCAAGTCTAGAGAGAAGCCATAAACCACACACAGAGGCCAATTAAGGAAACTCGCCAATGAACGAGCAAGATGATGACCATAACCATTTTCGTAATAACTTTCCTTGTATATCTTGCACGTAGGTAGGTTTGTACAACTTTAAGACGTGGAAACTGATTAGCTTGCGTGTAGATGTGTGTAGGGGACGGGGGTGCGCGCGCAAGGAAAGGGGGGGAGGTCATGTAATCTACTGGTGTTTGCACTTTGCTCATAAAAACACACTACAGAACTAATATGTGATGTTACAGCAGACCAACGTACATATCACTACTATTTAACCATCAATATACTTTCAGCTGGAGATCCACGGTCGCTCAGTGAAAGCGTTTTTGTCTCGTGATCTGTTTTTAGGGTAACTCAAACCAAGGCGGCCATTTAACACTACACCGACGCTTCCATCTGGTAAGCAGTGGTGCCCTCCCCCCTCCCACTTCAATGCCCTCCCCTCTAGCTCACACCCCAACTGTGTATTTCTCCTAACGCTTTCTGTCACATCCATATCCACACCACAACGCTCCTTCACTTCCTCATTTGTCAGTGCGAGACTGGTGTGCATTAGTACGCTGTGGATAACCAGACAGAGCGGCACCGCGGAGCTGGGCGACACACGTCAACACTACCACCTACCATTGGGGTAACTAAGGCGGTAACCGTTGGTATGGCGGCGAGCCGTGAAAGTAGAGGTAGACGGCTTGGCGCCATGAGCTAAGCGAAGCAGGTATACACCCCACCACACCAAGAGCGACACTGAGGGTCGCTGACTGGGCATAGGGGTTTTAAATGGGTAGAGGCAGACAGGTAGACGCCGCATTGGGGGCGGGGCTTGCAATAAAGAAAATTCCCACATAATGTAGGGGACCCTTACGTAACTTCGACGAATCTTTATACCGTCCATTGTCGTTTCGTTTTTATTTTCTCTCTCTCTCTCTCTCTTGTTCTTACGTTGTCTCATGTTAAAAGGTACCTTTATTTCTTAATGGCGGTGGTCTAATATAAATTTCCATGTGGCTCTATATGTGGACACTCAGTGGACTGTGATTTCCATACCTTCCACCTAATCTATAGTTTATCACATCTTTCCTGGCTTATTTCCCAGCGATATCTATACTGCATTCGGATTCTACACTAAGTTACTGGCTGCTTAATCAGTTGCTTTGTACTGTGATCGTATCGTATCTTTTATAAAAGCTCCAATAAGCTTCATGCGTCGGTCTTAGTCACATGATGGCTCTCCACGCTGCTTGATCTCTGGCAGCCTCCCTATTCAGTCCCTTATCCCTGAGGTCACACTCTATGACCTCGTCTCAGGTCTTTTCGGTCTGCCTCTCGCAACCCTACCCCCGACGTTCACACTTCTTACTGTAGATCCATAATATCTGAATGTTTCTTGTCTGCTTCTTACCATTTGTAGAGGTTCCCTGTACGGTGTGTGTGTGTGTGTGTGTGTGTGTGTGTGTGTGTGTGTGTGCGCGAAGTGAAAACACGAGTAATGGGGACAAGGATGGCGTTGGTAATGAATGGTGATGGATGGAATATCTCAAATTTGTTGTATGCTGATGATGCATGGTGTGGCATGAAAATGAAAAGTCAAGAGTGAGAGCAGTGGAGATGGGACTGCTGAGGAATGTATGTGGAGTACAGAGAGTGGATAGGATACGAAATAACGATTCGCGGAAGATGTGGAGTGAGGAAGTCGGTGGACACCAGAATCGAAGAGAGTGTACTGAGATGGTATGGTCATGTGGAGAGAATGGATAACAATAGAGTGGTGGAAAAGGTATATCTGAGCTAATTTGAAGGAGGGAGGAGGAGAGGTAGGCCAAGGAGAAGGTGGAGAGATATGGTGGATGAGTGTGCTGGGATGAGAGGTATGGAAGTCGGTGAGCCTGGCTGGATGAATGTTGTGAGAAGTGCATAACCAGGAATTTGGCACCCCATTTTAACGTGACAGCGTTCTAATTGACTGTATCAGATAGGTATATGAGAAGCTACAGAACGTGGTGAAAGTTTTTTGGTTTAACTGATGGAGCCAGGATTCCGGGGGCTTGACTAATGAGTGAATGGAAGCGTGGTCCATTGAACTGGGCAAACTTAGGTTGTCTGGACGTTGCTACTTCTCACCCTGCCGTAGGGTGGTAAAGGAGGTCTGGATGATGATGATGATGATGATGATGATGATAATGATGATGATGATTATTATTATCATTATTATTATGTGGAAATTGTGAGGCGTGAACGGACTGAACTTTCTGGTGAGTCTTTTGAGTGTGTGGAAGAGTTTTGTTATCTAGTTTGGTGATGAAGCAGAACTGCCTCAAGAACACGAACACGATAAAGAACACACACACACACACACACACACACACACACACAGGATAACCTCAGATGTGTCCTTTCCATATGCCTACAGACTTATGCCTCACCCTTTACAATGAGGAGGACCTTAAGTCGAAGAGGCTGTGTATATCAAGTGTACAATTTTCCTGCTTGGAATGATTATAACCACTGATGCTACCGGCTCTAAGTACAGGCTTGCGAGGATCCTAAGTGATTTGCCTGATAAGGGAAATTACAATGAGGAAAAGAATTAATGAAGGTAGGAGTGTGGAGGATATAAATGGGGGAAAGAATAAATGAAAGTAGGGAAAAGGAAAATATAAAAATAAAAATATAAACTGAGATGACATGAGAGAAAAGTGATACCATGCCTTTTGCTGATAGGAAATTCCAGCACCTTATTACATGGACTGAGGTAGCGAAAGGGAACTGGTCAAAGTTTTCCATTTTCTACTTACAAAATGCTGCGGTAAAGGACGCACGCACGCACACACTCACTCACTCACTCTCTCTCTCTCAAAAGAAAAAAAAAAAAAGATGCACAATTAACTTATATGTCATGCCAGAACACAAAATGTATTGTATCACCGAAAACTCAAGAACGGTAGATTTTACAGCCAATAAACTGGAAGGGAAGTCTCAAAGAAATCGTTTTATTGCCCAGACGAAACACCTACAGCTTTTGATTGTGCCTTGAGGACCCGAGACCAATTTAAGAGACCGAGGTGGACCAGAATACTAAGAAAGTGTATCGCCTTTAATATGAGAGACTTTGAAGACGAGAGAAGTAGGAGAGGGTTTGAGATGAGAGGATTACTAGTTCAATACGAGAGGCCTTTGGATAGGAGTGAAGCAAGACAAGGAAACTTCAGGTCAGAAAATTATCTATTTCAATACGAGAAACTGTGGAGGGGAGTGAAGTTAGAGAGGAAGGGTTGAGGTGAGAAAAGGGGGCGTGAGTTGCAGAGAAGGTCGCCATATGGAGGAGGAAAGGGTGACATGGAGGTGATTCATTTGTGGTCACCCCTGACGGGATTAAGGCATCTGGTGACAGACAGGTAGACAGTTAAATTGCT
Organism: Coenobita brevimanus; assembly: GCF_032717465.1. Lineage (NCBI taxonomy): Eukaryota > Metazoa > Arthropoda > Malacostraca > Decapoda > Coenobitidae > Coenobita > Coenobita brevimanus. Next base: position 441,805 of record NW_027643711.1, on the reverse strand, counting down.
TGTCTGACTGACTGAATGATTGATAAGTGAAGTTTGTATGGAAGACGTAAATTTGGACCAGCTTAAAGTGAGTGTACAGTAGAAATGGATGGTCGAAGTAGGTATACAGGACAAAAATCTACCAAGTGAAGGTGAAGGTAATACAGAAATGGGTGGCAGATGTATGTATGAAGGACGAGAAAATGGACCAGGAGATATATGTATGAAGGACGAAAATAATGGGCCAGGTTATTGTGAAAGACCTATAATTATCACAGTATAAAAAACAAGGAATCAATAAGCTTCAAGTACTGAGATACAAGTCCTTCAAGTCTAGAGAGAAGCCATAAACCACACACAGAGGCCAATTAAGGAAACTCGCCAATGAACGAGCAAGATGATGACCATAACCATTTTCGTAATAACTTTCCTTGTATATCTTGCACGTAGGTAGGTTTGTACAACTTTAAGATGTGGAAACTGATTAGCTTGCGTGTAGATGTGTGTAGGGGGGGGGAGGGTTGCGCGCGCAAGGAAAGGGGGGGAGGTCATGTAATCTACTGGTGTTTGCACTTTGCTCATAAAAACACACTACAGAACTAATATGTGATGTTACAGCAGACCAACGTACATATCACTACTATTTAACCATCAATATACTTTCAGCTGGAGATCCACGGTCGCTCAGTGAAAGCGTTTTTGTCTCGTGATCTGTTTTTAGGGTAACTCAAACCAAGGCGGCCATTTAAAGAGAATCCTGATATTAAGTATTGTCATGTGGAGTCAAAATTCTCTGCCAGCCTTGCGTCCTACTTTCCGTATTTCTCACTCTTGTCAAATGAGAGTATCGTTCCTTCTGATACCTTTCTCTTGTGTGTTTCATATTGCTATCACAAGAAACTAGTTCATGTGGCACCCTTCCATTGCCTCAACTGGCAGATAGGTGTTGGAGGCTTTTTGCTCACGGACATACTTGCATATGTGATCACCCTGTCGGTTCATATTGCAGACTGACGGGATGAATCATTATAACACATTTACGTATCACTCTCACTACAGACACCCATCACCATTTGTGCTTCTGTGTTGCGTGCCTAACCTTGTAAGACTTAAGGCTTCCCAATGTGAGAGACATTAACCTGGTCCATATACTGTAACTGAGCAAAAACAACATTCAATTAGACTTGCGTAATACTAGAGCTGTCCCGAACTGCAGAGGGTTAATATTGGATCTGGCGTCATTCTCACTACAGAAACCCATCACCATTTGTGCTTCACCAGTATGTTGCGTGCGGAGGCTTGTATGACTAGAGGCTTTACTATGTGTGAGGCATTTAGCCGGCCCATAAAACCCAGCAAAAACAATATTCGATTACCTTCCGTCAAAGGACTCGTAACACTGAGGCGGGAATCGGTCATATACTGATGCAAATCGTCCCGAGTGTGAAGTATGGGATAAAAATTGGATGGGGAAATACTCGTTTCATTTAGCTGGATTCTGGGTAAGCTTTCATAAGGAAGATAAACAGTAAAATTATGGTGTATTCGCTGCTGTATATAGAGAAAGACCAAAAGCAGAGTACAGAATCCCACTTGCAACATTCTGCCCCAAGACTTCTTCAGGAACAACACCAGTAGACAGTGCTTCACTATTTAAATTGACCTAAGCCTGAATGGTGACCAGAACACAAGTACACAATCCTGCACTACCAGTCAGGCTTGGGTCTGTTTAAGGAGTGGAGTGTTGTCCAGTAATGATGTTCCTGAAGAAGCTTTGTGGGCGAAACGTTGACATAAACTGGTTCCTGTACTCTGCTTTTGGCCTTCCTTCGAGTATTAATATTGTTGCTGTCTTTGCTGCTTCCTGGACTTTGATGAATAGTCGTGGAGAAGGAAGACGTGTTTCTGAGCTCTCCTCTAGCTGCAGGGTTGCCTCACCGGCGTTAGCTTTTTCTTTTTTTCGCCACTAGGGCGTTTTTCAATAAAGTTAGGTTAGCTAGACCTCATTTTCCTCCCTGGCCTTAGTAGATATAGTAGGTGTCTATATCTAATTTCTGAGATTGCCTTTGCTTACTCACCTCTGGAGTGTACCCCCCACTGATCGCTCTGGGGTGTGAGTCACACACAGGCGCGTCCTCCCGACAGTGGTTTGAGAGGGTAATCTCAGCCTAGGTGGGTCTTCCCCAGGTACTTTGCCCTTTGGTCGTTTTTCTCTCTCTTCCCACTTCCCCTTCACGGGGGAAGTGGTAGCTATGACGGACGCCCCTACTGCCTTCCCCCCCTTCAGGGGGGGAGGTAGTCCTGACGACATCCCTACCGTGACTGACCGGCCCCAGACTGACGGACGCCAGACTCGTTCCCCGCTAGACATACCTGTAAATAACGCGACCTTCGTAACGCTTCATGCACTAGGTTCCACTCCCCTGTCCAGACTCAATCCCTTCATTGTCAAGAAGGTGATTGACCACTGTGCGGGAGAGGTGGAACAAGTAAAAAAAACTTGGAAATGGGGACCTCCTAGTAAAGACATTCAACTCAGCTCAGGTTAAAGACTTGCTAAAGCAGCTCAAGTTTCACTGCCATGATATCGAAGCCAAGATCCCAACATCCATGAATTCCTGCAAGGGTGTTATCACTTGCAGGGATCTCATGGTGATGAGTGAGGAAGAGATCATACAGGAACTTGCTCAGCAGGATGTAATTGATGCCAGATTCATCACTCGTTATCAGGAAGGCGTAAGGATGAAGACAGCCACTGTTGTCCTCACTTTTGGCAAAGTTTTTCTACCTACAAATGTCAAAGTAGGATATGAAATTGTAAATGTAAGACTGTACATCCCGAATCCCCTTCGTTGTTCAAAATGTCAGCTCTATGGACATCATGAAAAGGCTTGTCGGGCTTCCAACATCGTGTGTGGCAAGTGTGCGGCTGTAAGTCACTCTGCTGACAACTGTACATCCGAGACTGAGTGCTGCTTTCACTGCCAGGATGCTCACTCCACTTCCTCGAGGGTTTGTCCCAAGTGGAAGGAGGAGAAAGAGGTCTGCACTGAGAAAGCGACTTGTCTTGTCGGTTCCCCTCGTGTTTCGCAGCGTGTGGCTGTTTCCACCTGGCTGTGTTTTAGGATTGGTTCTAGTGGCTGGAATTGGTTGTAGCCCATCAGTATGACTTTGCGTGTTGCGAGGTCGGGGTTTAATTCCTTTATGATTGCAGGGTAGCCTGCTACTGTTTTGCAATACTTCAGGGTCTCGTACGTGTCTTGGTCGTGTGGTGTTAAGATCATACTGTAGTCTCGTCTCGTTGTGGTGTGGAATTTTAGGTTGGGGTGTTCCTCTTCTAGTTGCATGACTAGGTCCATTGTTGTGGCGAAGGCCTCCTGCTTTGGTATCAAGAAGGGTGGTAGGTTTGTAGTGGGGCGTGGGGCAGTCTTTACAGAGACAGCTGGAGTTCTTCTGGGTTGGATGTTTGGAGGTCGTGCTGCAGGGGGTTGTCGTTTCCCGATTTAAGGGGGCTGGCAGAGTTAGTGAGTCATTGCTGCTGTCATTGCTTCGTTTCTGGTTTTTGTTGTTCTTTTTCTTGTTTGTGACGACGGTGAAGTTTTCGTCTTCATCTGGTGCTGTATTGGAGTTGTCTGCCTCTTGCTCATCTATTTGTGCTGTGCAGTTTTGGGCCGTGTCGTTGGTGTCACTGGGTGAAGTGGAGATTGCTTCTGTAAGATCAGATTCTGGCGGTGGTGGAGTGGTGTCCATTTCACTTGAATTTTCGGTGGGTGGAGTCAGCGGGTTTTTCTTCTGCGAGATGTCCTGCTGCACAGGTACTTGCTTTTTGCTCCTGGTCTGTGTTCCTTGGGGCTGGGGTCTCTTGGTCTTTTGTTTAGGCCAGCTAGTTTAGTCATGTTGCCTGTGGTTGTTGTGCCTGTCTTCAATTGTATTGGTTTTGGCTTCGTTGTCTTGGTTTTGGGGATGGTTCCTCCTCCTCCTCCTTGTCCTTGGGGAGGGGTTCTGGGTTGGTTGGTCGTTTTCTTCATAGTGATAGGGAGAGAGAAAGGGAGTGCCCAGGCCTACCTATATCAGCGATCCTAGGCGCCGGGTTTTTACCTCCCCCGTCCTCTAAAGGACGTCGTGGGGAGGGACCCTTGCACCTACGCTGATTGCCCCCTGAGGGGAACCTAACCCTAACAGCGTTTTGCCTTCCTGCAACCCCCTGGCTCCCCAGCCAACCTAGTGGCCCCCTTGTGGCGGCCCTAAACGGCCTTCCCGCGGGGTTCGGTTCGCCAGTGATGGGGTTGCAGGAAATCCTACGGCGATGTGGGCAAAGGATTGCAAAGGACGGGGAGATAGAGTGTGGTGTATTGGATGTGTGTGTGTGTATGTGTGTGGGGGAGACGGTGGGGGGGGAACGTTACAGAAAGGAGAGTGTTTGGAAGGCGGGAAAACCCGCCTGACTGTGATATACAGCTGTCAGTTGCCCAACAGTGTATAGTCACAGTCGTGTGGTGCTGCTGGTGGCAGGAAGTGAGGAATCGAGTTGACGAAAGTGAAACGTGGGATGTAAACTCCGTAGAGTTAAAGAGCTGGATATGCTGCTCCTTCCAGCTGCTCGAACGAGAATGGGTGGTAGGAGTGGTTAGCCTGCCTATAGGGTTGGCTGGTCACACCTACGAGAGTGAATTAGTAGTGGTGAGGAACTTACCGTGTACTATTTCAGTGATTCTAGGTTCCGATTTTATTTTCGCTCGGAATATATATATGTATTACACCAGATCCGTTGTGCATAGAGATCGATGGGGAGAAGGTAGAATTACAGTCGGGAGAGGAGAATCTTCGCATAGATGGTGCTTCCTCCTTGCATGTAGTTGAAACCGGCTTATCAGATGACCAGGAGTATATCTCTGGGCGTTGTATGACGAGTGAGACAGTCGTGATTGATCCGTTCACAAGTGGAATGATCCCGTTAGAGACTGAAATTTCAGGATGGTCCTTTGGGTTATTCTCACCTAATCCTGGTAGTACTTTCGCTGCTATGCTGTGGCCAGGGATTGTACAGATGGTCCCGGGCGAGGCGGGAGGAAAGTCCAGGGTTTATGTTGCCTACACTAACGCCACCCCTGACCGGGTCAGTATATCTGGCAGGTACAGGGTGGGGACAATAGAACCGTTTGAGGAGATAATGTGGGACGAGGATCAGGAGGATGAGCAAGGGCAAATAACTGGTGTGACACAGGGAGAAGGGAGATTAACTAAGCTCTTTCTAAAAGTAGATGAGTTATGTCCACCGGAGACTAAGGAGAATGATGCTCTCAAACGTCTAGTGCGAAAGCATCCTCAAGTGTTTGCCTTGCCTGATGAACCACTGAATATTACACCTTATTTCCTCCATCACATCTGTGCTACAGGACCGGTTGTAAACCGTCGTCCTTATAAGGTACCGGTTAAGTATCACGAAACTCTTAGGCAACAGCTAAATGAACTAAGGGAGCAAAATATAATACGTCCTTCTAGATCACCATATTGTTCACCCTTGGTCCCGGTGGCCAAGAAGGATGGTGGACTAAGAATTTGTCTCGATTTTCGCCATTTGAATAAGCAGATAACATCAGACCCCTTCCCATTGCCAAACATTGCACAAATTCTTTCCCAGTTAGGAGAAAATACTGTATTCAGTAGCTTGGATTTGAGGCAAGGATACCATCAGATCCCTCTGGATGAGGCGTCACGACCGCTGACCGCATTTTCCTCACCAGACGGTCATTGGGAATATAATAGTCTACCGTTTGGCTTAAAAGATGCCCCTGCTGCGTTCCAAAGGATCGTTAACGAAGTCCTGATAGGACTGACAGGGCGTATCAGTCATACTTACCTGGATGACATAATTGTCTATGGTGAGGATTTTGATTCACATGTACAGAACCTAGATGAGGTCCTTGCCAGACTTAAGGAAGCTCAACTTACTCTTAAGTTAGAGAAGTGCAGTTTTTTCAAAGATGAAGTGTCTTACCTCGGACACATAATTTCTGCAGAAGGCTTGCGGCCCCAACCGGATAAAGTCCGAGCCATAAGGGAAATTGCTGTTCCTAAGACACTGAAGGAACTCCAATCTTTCTTAGGGTTAGTTAATTATTACCGTAGATTCATAAGTGACTATGCTAAGATTGCTCTGCCTCTCACAAAATTGACTCGTGGAAAGAAGGAAGTGAAAAACAGTAAACAAAAAATCGAGTGGAACGATGAGGCTGATCAAGCTTTTAGAAGTCTGAAAAGTAAGCTTACTGACGACATCGTACTCAAGTTTCCCTCCTTTGATAAACCATTCTATCTGACAACTGACGCGAGTGGTACTGCGATAGGTGGGGTATTACAACAGGAAGATGAGGATGGACACCTTAGACCGTTGACATATTTTAGTAGAGCATTAAATAAAGCTGAGCTTAATTATGCCACTATCGAGCAAGAAGCCTTAAGTATTGTGTACGGATTGTGGATAAATCGGCCTCTTGTCTTGGGATACAAAGTGATTGTGCAGACGGATCACCGACCCCTCACGTGGCTCTTTAATGTGAAGGAGCCTTCTGGCAGAATAGCTAGATGGCAGATACAGGTTGCCGAATACGACTTAGAGGTATCCTACCTGCCAGGACACCAGAACCGAGTGGCTGACGCCTTGTCACGTCTTCGCAGAGAGCAAGACGAAGATATAGAACTTATAGCTGTTGCGAGGGGCGTGACCGATACAGACACTGTTAGCTGGAATCTTGACGAACTGCGGAAGCAGCAAGATGCGCATCCGGTTTGGGGATCATTGAAGCGGTATCTTCGCGGCATTGCGGAAATATTGAAATTGAAGCACGTCACTACGACTCCGTATCACCCTTCTGCGAATGGATTAGTAGAAAGAGTGAACGGAACTGTCATTCAAATCTTACGTACGATGATCGACGTAATGCAAACCATTGGCACCGAATGATACATTTGGCATGCATGGCTTATAATTCAGGGTATAATAGGTCGATCAGGGACTCGCCCTATTTCCTGTTGTACCTGAGAGACCCACAAGTACCCTATGAAACGATACATGAGACTCAACCTCATTACAATGTAGATGATGCGAAACATATGCTAGCAGCCATGGCCACTAAAGTATTTCAAAGATGTCAATTGTACTTGGACCGGGCTAGTACCGAGAATGAGAATTACAGGGCTAAAAAGGCTGTAGTAAAACCGATCAAGGCAGGAGACAGAGTGTACGTACGCACGATTCCTAAACGGGGAGTTGCTAAGAAGTTACAGCCTCTCTATGCAGGACCATACAGAGTCACGGAGCGTGTTAGTGATGTTGTAATTAAAGTACGACGTGTGAAGGATGGAGCTGTCTCCACCCTTCATGTTGATCGTGTGCGAGTAATCCCCGAATCTTGCCTCACCACTAAGGATAATAAGAATGTACGTAAGGCATACCCAGTATATGAAACAGATGATGATGATGATGGTGGTGATGGCGGCTCAGATGATTTTACAGCCATTCCGGTATCTAGCCGCGGTACGACACAATCATCCAACACGCCAGTAAATCAAAGCTCTATGGGTGCTACCAACCCAGTTCAGCAGAGTGGGAATGAAAGTGATAATGAAAGTAGAAGCGAAAATGAGAGCGAGGATGGAGGCGAGATAGAAAACGGAGCGAGCAGTCACGAGGCGAGTGGAGAAGGGGAGTCCCCGAGTAAAGTGGTCGGCCCGGCGCCAGATCGTTTCTCCCCGGCTAGCAGCCTCAGCCCTGCGTCGGCCCCTAGATACAGCCTAAGATCACGCACAACAGTAGATGATTTATCTCTAGTTATGGATAGGCCAATAGAACACACTGACAGGAAGACAAGTAAAGAATAAGTTACTAGTCATGCTATTTTATTTTTGTTCCAGATTATGCTGCTTGCAGTCGTAGCATCAGGAAAGACTAGGCACATTGACCCCCACGTTGAGAAACCTGCTCCAACAGGCCTCATCTATTCTCCAGTCTCCAAACTTATATCAACTGGAAATCATTATGTTGTCCCTGTCTTGTTAATACAGGATGAGTTATACCGACCACTTACTGAGGCACAGGATCTGGTTGACTCTGTCCAGTGGAATATAGATCACATGGACAACTCATCCACCCTTGTGTCGTCATTAAGAGAGACTTTGAAATCATTTCAACATGAGTTTAGAATTAGATTTGATGACTTAAAGAACTCTGTTAATTATTTGTTGTCGGATAAACCACTGTCAGGTCGTAGAACTAGAGGCGCAATTGATCTTGTTGGCAATATTGCTAATGCTTTATTTGGGACTGCTACCCAGAATCAGGTGGACGAAATTCACACTAGATTGGGTCAAATTGAACAGATGTCCGAGAATGAGCGTCGAGTGTTAAATGTTCACTCCCAAATACTAAATACGACCATAAGAGACATGTCACATATGCATGCTGCAATTACTAAATTGCAGCGGGCAGCTAATATTTCACATGCTGTAATTCTGCTCTTCTCCATAAAAACTCTAGCGTTAGAAGGCGAAGCTCGCATATTTGAGGCTTTTCTTAATCTCCAGTTAGCTTTGTCGGATATCATTGCCGATCATGTGAGGATTAAGTTAGGCCTACAGAATATGATGCAAGCTCGTCTGAGTGTGGACATCGTGCCAAATACCTTATTGCTGGAACTTTGAGATAATATTTCTTTAATGAGACCAGGACTGCTTTTCCCTGCTCGACCCGAATACCTTGCGTTATATAGGGATCTCGTTAAGGTAGTGCCTCGCAAGACTCCCTCTTCAGTGTGCTTCTACTTACTATGGTCCGGTTCAGGGTGACCCGGCAGATACTTTTGATGTCTTCCGGATCACTTCCTTGCCTTATAAAGTCCCTGACACAGATGTCTATGTACAGACTGTCCCCTCTGCCAAATTCATTGCACTGAGTGAAAATCGCTTACATTATATGCTTATGGACGATTTCACTCAGTGCCGCACTCATCAGCAGTTGCTGGTGTGCGAGCCGCAGAGTCCAGTGCTGAGGTCAAGTACTAGCACATGTGAGAGTGCTACATTCCTCAACAAGGACTTTGCGCCTCAGCTTTGTAGGAAAAGAGTCATTAAAAACTTTGTTCCTGTATTTGTTAAGAATAACGATAAGTGGTGCTTTTCTACGAATAAGCCTATGCAATTTACTCTTAATTGTGCTGTTAATGAGATAAGTAAGACAATACAGATTGTTAAAGGTATAGGACATTTGGTCCTGGGTGACGGTTGCAGTGCTCATAGTGAAACACTCACTTCCAGCTTATGCCACCCTCACCAAGGATACTAAACTGTCTCTACGTGTGAATCTGTATGGCTTTATGAAAGGTAAAGGGACAAAAGACGCCGTCATTAAGTGCCTTTCAAGCGATACTGACTACTGCAGGGTATTCATTGACCTCAAGGGTGATTTCGATAAGGCCAATGGAGAAGTAATTTTATATGAATTAGCTAGCTTGGGGGTAAGGGGAAGATTGCTGCACTGGGTGGGGGATTATCTCTTTGGGCGGCGGGCCCAGGTGTGGACCAAAGGGACACTCTCCCGGGAAAAGCATCTAGAGCTTGGTACACCACAGGGAGGAGTCCTAAGCCCATTACTTTTCAATCTTTTAATGAACAAAGTGGCGCGTGAAAACCTGGGTTTCGGGGTCAGTGCAGTAATTTATGCCGACGACATCATGATACAGTCCAAAACTTTTGATGTTATGCAAACTGCACTGAACAGGTTCGGCAACCTGATCAAAAGTCTGGGTCTTGTAATTAACGAGAGTAAGACAAAGTTCCAGTGCCGTGCGTTAGGGGAAAAACCTTTAGTAATTAATGGCAAAAACATCAAGAGGGTGAGAATTTACAAGTACCTAGGTATGTATATCGGCTACACAGCAGACTGTAAAGATGCCGAGATGACCCACATAATAACGCAATGCAAGGCACGATTGCAGCCCTTGAGATCAATGGCCTATAGTGGTGCAGGGGTGGGTGTACCAGTACTAAAAATTATGTACCTCACTACTGTCAGATCGGTATTAGAGTACGCAAGCCCAGTCCTCTCTTCCCTTGGTGAAGGAAGGCTGGAAAAACTTGAAAAAATCCAGAATGCCGCAATGAGAATCATACTTAGCTGCCCAAGGAACACCATGATAGATGTCATGAGACTTGAGCTAAATTTGCAGAGTGTAAAAAATAGAATTCAGGAAGACAATGTGGCGGCTGCAATAAGACACATGCGGTCAGAAAGCGGACTGGGACTCCGTAACAGCATCAAAGATGTTGTCAACGGAACCAGAACCTTCTGGAGGCAAGGCAAGAATGGCTATGTGAAAGACCATTCGAGGAACGTACTCAAATACGAGGTACAAAACTTCTGTGAGGAGATACCACAGGCACCTAGGCCTCCACCCTGGGAAGAGGAAGAGGTAAAGGTGAGCATATCTCCACTACAGAAAAAGAAAGAATGTTATGCTGTAGGTGTGTTAAGGACACATGCACAAAACCAAATAAATAAACTCTACAATGAAAACACTGCTCACGTCTACTGCGATGGTTCGGTCAGAGAGGATGGCAGAGCAGGGTGTGGGATCGTAATATTAGATAAAGCAGACAGTGCATGTGTACAGAGCGAAATAAATTTTAGAATAAGCAACAACGTGTCTTCCACTCAGGCACAGCTATATGCAATATTATACGGCCTCAGGGAGATCACAGGAGGTGAAGACGTGTGCTTCTTCGTAGACAGCCGAGGAGCACTGGAGTCCCTTAAGAGCACAGCACCTGCACTGGCAGACGTAGTCTTCCAGTGTAGAGCTGTCCTGCATCAGCTCAAGCAATCGGGTAGATTCATATCATTCACATGGATACCATCCCATGTTGGAATACCAGGGAACGAAAGAGCTGATTAACTAGCCAAGAGTGCAGCAGAAAAAGAAGACATAGATGTAGTATGCCAACTAACCTTGAAACAGATTAAAACTATAATAAGAACACAACAAGGTCAAGAGGAAAATCAGAGAATGGAGCAGCAACATTCTAGTAGTGAAACTATGTATAACTATACTAACGTTGCTCTGAGAACCCACTTCACATATGGAAAATATAGAAATAAGTGGAAAGATTCTGTATGCACTAGACTGAGGTTAGGCTATAAATATCTGTGGCAGCTTGGAGTGGATACACTTCCTCCAGAGCAGCGATGGCAGCAACACCTGTTCTTCCCACGCCTTCTTCACCCGCCTCGGCCTTCGACCCGTTGAGGGGGGCCACCACAGGCAGGGAGCAGTCACCACGAGCCGTTACCATCACGGGGACTGTGAAGTGGTACAACGTGAAGGCGGGGTACGGATTCATCCGGCGCCAGGACACCGGCGCCGATGTATTCGTGCACCGCCTGGGGATCGTTGCACCTGCTTCACCACGTCTTCAGCGCTCGTTAGGCGAGGGCGAGACGGCGGTTTTCACTCTCCACCAGACACCGAAGGGTCCTGAGGCCAAGGACGTCACCGGGCCGGGGGGTGCACCCGTGCAGGGCTCTGCTCATGCACGGCGGCGCCCCACGGCCCGGGGACGCCGGCCCAGGGATCGTCGATGTACTGGGGAGATTGACACCATCGTCAGCATGTGCATCGCGACGGCGAGTGCTTTCTGTGGCGGTGACAAGGATGCGTTGCTTATTCTCCTCCCCCAGATCTTTGAGGAGAATGGCCTTCCGCGCCTTGTCATCCCCCAGAGCTTCGCCCGTGGTGCACGGCCAGCCCCTCGTCAGGAGCATCGTGCCCCTAAGCTGCAGCCTTCCCAACCCCGCCCAACACCGCGGAAAAGGCTGCAGCTCGATGCTCCTTTGAACAAGTTGACTGCCTCTATCACCACCAACCCTGCACAGCCTATGGAGACCTCCGGCACCACTGACGACCATGGGGAGCCTCCTACACCCCCGCCACAGCGTGCAGCCGACCAGCCTGACCACCAAACTACCACCACGCCACCCTGTGCTTCTCCACCGACACCCAGGAGAGCACAGAGGAAGCGCAAGGCCACCGAGACTGCTACCTCCCAGGCAGCTACTTCCGGATCGACGCCACCGACAGACGACCCACGTACTGACGCTGACCCCACATTTGACATCAACGACTTCAACGACAAGCTCAACGATTACCTAGCCAATAACACCGATCAGTTTATTACCAAAGTCCAAAAGAACCTCCGGCTAAGCCGGAACATGGACCTATTCAACACCCTAACTCAGCAGTTTCCTCTGGACCACCGTTAATTCGACAACTCACCGACTGGGCTAATGTATGGCCCGGCCTGCACTACGGGTGCAGGAAATCTTAGGAAAGGAAAGGAAAGGAATGGAGTGGATACGCCATTCTTCTCCCAGCGCTTGCAGCATTAACATCTCTTCCCCAGTCCCCTGGTAGTCAAACTTGGAATCACATCTCCCAGGACTTTCGCGCTGCTATCTAGGTGAACTTGCAGTTAACTTCAGTGACTTTGTCTCCACGTTCCTTTTCTACTTTGTCAGCTGGCATTCCGGCCTGCCACTTAGAGTCCCTTGCCGTAGTACGAAGCCGAACCCTGAAGGGGTACCGTTAGGGTACTTCCACGAAGGGGGGCCTCAGAGGCCTGGTTATAGGAGGCGGCAAGGGTGGCATTCTGTTAGGGCTAGGTTAGGCAAGACCCTCACGGGGAAGTGACGGGGTCTCCCACGACGCCCTCTAGAGGGCGGGGAGTTAGGCCCCCCGTTACTGTAGGGAACTGCCGGACTGCTTGCTGACATTTGTTTGTCTACTTAGATTGTTTATTTATTCAGTCCCGTACATATATATGGACACATAGGCTTGCGTACATGTGTACATTTACTGATGTACATGTGTATGTTTGTGTGTGTGTGTATATATAAGTAAGCTAAGGAGGGGGTAAATAAATATATAATTAGACAAATTATATATATATATATATATATATATATATATATATATATATATATATATATATATATATATATATATATATATATATATATATATATATATATATATATATATTAATATACATATATATATATATATATATATATATATATATATATAATATACATATATATATAGAGAGAGAGAGAGGGAGACTTTTTGCTGACATTTATTTGTCTTCTTAGATTGTTTACTTATTCCATCCCGTACATATATATGGACACATAGGCTTGCGTACATGTGTACATTTACTGGTGTACATGTGTATGTTTGTGTGTGTGTGTGTGTGTGTGTGTGTGTATGGGCTAAGGAAGGGGTAAATAAATATATAAACACACAAACTATTTATATATATATATATATATATATATATATATATATATATATATATATATATATATATATATATATATATTAGTATACATATATATATATATATATATATATATATATAGAGAGAGAGAGAGAGAGAGAGAGAGAGAGAGAGAGAGAGGGAGATTTTTTCCATGCGTGAAGATGGCGAGAGTTAAAATTAAACACTTCCGCCCTAAACTCCGGAACACCCAGATTGGACTGCTACAGGTCCTGGCTAAATTTGAAGTAGCCACTTTGAAAGTGTTTCCCACCAATGATGCTTTAATCATACTGACGGCAGATGACTCGAATGCTGACAAGATCTTCTCAGAGGAATGCACTCGAGATCTCCTGGCCAATGACTATGAACCTGTCCTTCCCCCACAACTGCGCTCACGTAAATCCGTCATCCTAAGAAACGTAGACAACATCATCTACGACAACAATGAGGATGACATCATACAAGAAATAACCTGCAACAACACCTTCATTCGGGAGGGAGACGTGGAGAACATCTACAAGTTTCCACGCTCTCACAACATCAAAGTAACATTCAAACAGATTGCGCAGGCAAAGAAAGCAACTGAGGCAGGACTTAAACTGTTCTACCTCAGCATTCCTCACTACCAAATTGAACAAGAACAATTTATCCCGATCTTGACCTGCTACAAGTGCTATGCAGTCGATGGACGCTCGGTAAAGGACTGCCCCAAACCTCGAGAGTACAAAGTATGCTCCCTCTGTGCCAGCACAGAGCACAAGTACACACAGTGCACCTCAAGCACAAAAAAATGTGTTAACTGTGATGGTGAACATGGAGCAACTGCCATGTCCTGCCCTATAAGGAAAAAAGCGGTGCAGGAGAAGAGAAAGTCTATTGCCCAGTTGCCTGAACAGCAAGCTTGACAATCAAGAACTTACAGTACAGCCGCTGCAACAACAATCAACAGCAACAGCACTACCACTAACTCACCCCTACCAAGCCTCACAGTCCCGCCCAGTACTATTCTGTACTGCATGTATGAAGCACATATGCTTAATGCAACATACCCTGGGACTTATGCTACTCACCTAAATAAACTGTTCCAAGACAATGGAATTCCACCTGTCAAGGCCCCAAGCAACCCACCCTCTAAAGCTATCCTAAACAAAACCAATGCAGTTACCACCACACCCCCTACTGCCTCCCCTCTACTCCCCGCCTTCCAGACTGAGTCTTCAACCCTCACCACGCCCTCAGAATCAGCAATCACCGACAATGAACTGATGGGGAATCCCCCATCGCCACCCAATCGCACCCCCACCCAGGTAACAGCTGAATCAATCAGTGATGAAAACCCGACCCCACCATCGCCCTCTAAGGCAGAAAACGCCACTTCTAACGCTACTCTACCGTCACAGAACACAGAGTATATAACCGATGCCTCCACTTCAGAGGAAGACGAAGAGACCGACGAAGAAGAAGTCAGTGCCAGTGAACTAGGAGGAGTAATAATCTACAGCCTCGAATCCCTCCAGGAAAATAAAACAAAACTAGATAGGCAACAAATAGCAGCGCTAACAATCGCATCACATGTAAAAATCGAATACGGCAATGACAACCTTTCAACAAAGTACGTGTACAGTTTGTTCATCCAGAAAAGGGTTGATATCAACTCGTGCCAGTTCAAGGTTGCGAAACCCGGCTTCTTCAACAAATGCCATAGTGTATTCCTCCGCACTGACAGACTTAACAAATAAATGGAAACGATTAGAGTAATTCAACATAACGTCCTCCACTGGCCGACAAACAAACGAACTCTAACGACGATCTACCAAACTATAGCACCTGACGTCGTTCTCATCAACAGCCACGGAGTTGAAGACAGTGACAGTATAAAAATCTATGGCTACACTGTCCACAAACGTAACACCAGTGGTGAGAACGGCGATGGCTCAGCTATAGCCATCAGTCACGGACTGACATACAGACTAGACGATGACTACATTACAGACATGCTCTCAATCACGCTGCAAACCACGACAGGACCACTTAAACTAGCAACGACGTACAGTCGCGAGCAGATGAAATGGAGACACCAGCACACACACCTCTGGGTCGCTTCTACCCGACGAGTTACGGGAGAGTGAGAGAGGGAGGGGGGTGTATGGAGGGGCTGGTGGTGGGAAAAAGATCAAGAGAGGGAAGGGAAGGGAAGGGAGGAGAGGAGGGGCGGCAATAACCATGGCTGTCAAGGTCTTACTTTATCTTGATTATGGATTAATATTTGATTTTGGGAGAGCTTAATTAATCATGATGTCAATCACATCACTGATAATGGGTTTTAATTTAAAACTGTTTTCACTTGAAGCGAGAGAGTAGTTTGTTGTGTCATAGATGAAGTTGGCACCTTTGCAGCTGAACTGTGGCTTCATAAGATTCTATACAACAGCCAAAGCGTTAACCTAATGGTTCATATTGGCTAAACCGAGATGAAGAGGAGTTCATCAGCACTATGGGTATCACACAAGGCTGCTGCTCACGATGGAAAGACGATTTGAGGTCATAGCAGAGCGGGGTCGCATAATTGGACTCCGAGAGAGTGGAATGTCCATCCGTGATATAGCCAGGACCATGGGGTGCTCTACGGGGAAGGTTTCACGGTGGATCAGGAGGTGAGCCTAAAAGTTATACTCTCCATTTCAGTCCCTATGGCATATCGTTTTTTGCAAATATCTTCAACACAAACATTTGGATGAAAGACATTTTGGCACCGCATTTTTGAGACCCTCCCCTAATTTGTGACACTACAGTGCATTCTCAAGTGTGTATAATAAAGGAGTTTACTTATGGTTATTAAGGCGAAGCTGGCAAGAGTCATGTCGACATTCGGACAGGGGAAGACCTCCCTCTCTCCTTGCCTTCCTCATCCGAACCCCAGCCATCACCATCACGTTCCGAATGTTTACACCTGGCAATGCACTCTAGTGTCATAAATTAGGGAAGGGTGTCACACAAGCTGTGTGAAAATGTCCTATTCATCCATATGTTTGTTTGGAAGATATTATCGAAAAACAATATGTCATAGGGTCTGAAACGAATAGTAATCCACGGGTAATAATGGGATCAATTAAGGGGAAACTATCTTGTTAATACATTTAGGTCTACTGAATCCTCCAAACTATGTCACGAAACAGATCCCTTACTAGGAACAATGTGGTCGTCTGTTTCCTGGTGTAGATTGAACGAAACAATAGCCCAGCAATTTACCAGCAAGAGAGGCTCCTCTTAAATTGCTGTGGGAATCCAGTGCTAAGATATTTCTACAGCTCTTGATGCGAAAGTGCTAGAGTACAGAGCTCCATATCTTCTCGGAACTTGAACAGCATGTGTGGAATAACTGCAAATCAATATCTATTGTGATGTATATTTTTCATGTATTAATCTTCTTTCAATGCATTCATGCCGATATTTCCCGTATGATTTATAGTAAATGCTGGTAACACAGGTGGCACGAAAGTGGCAACTTGGCTAATTTGCCAAGGGGAAGACCACCACGCTGCACTACACCTGCCCAGGACCGTGATATTGCCGCTTCAGCAGAGGCACACCCGCACACTAACGCTGTGGCCATCCGTGACACCCAACACCTCAATGCCAGTGTGTGGACAGTGCGACGGCGACTTCACGAAGCAGGCCTGCATCACAGAGTTCCTGCACCGAAGGATCGTCTCACTCAGCAGCACCGAGATGGGAGGCTACAGTTTGCCAGAGAGCACATTAACAAAGACAATGATTTTTGGGAGCGTGTAATCTGGACTGATGAGAAAACATTCAGCTCTACAAATCATGGCCAGCTTCACTGTTGGAGGCGCAACAATACTCGGTGAGTATAGTTTTCGTCAAATTAAAGAATGCTTGAAGATTATTTAACCAAACATGCATTCTGTCATGATTGTTTAGCTGAGCAACTTGCATATATAAAAACTACCATAAAACTTTTCTTCCAGATACGACCGCCAGAATATCTATGAGGAACGCAGGAGTGGTCACCAAACTGTAAATGTTTGGGGTTGGATAAGCCACCATGGAATGGGTGATATGCATCATATACAGGGTAGATTTAATGCACAAAGGTATGTGGAAATCCTTACCCACGAATTCGTACCATCTTTTGCCAACAGGAATCACCCATTTCCAGAGGGCCCGGTATACTTTGTGCACGACCGCTGCCCTATCCACCAAGCCAGGGTCGTACAGGAATGGTTCAATAATCATCCACAATTTCAACTGTTACCGTGGCCCAGTAAAGGGGCTGATTGCAACCCCATTGAAAACATCTGGGGCTCCATGGTGAAAACATGGATCCCTGGTGAGGAAAGGACGCCTGCTGAACTCCTAAATCACGCCAAGGAGGTGTGGAAGACATTCAGAGCACAGCCGGAGCTCGTGAAGCGCCACACAGGAAACATGCAGCGGAGACTTCAAGCTGTGATTGACAGAGAGGGTGGATGGACAGGATATTAATCACGTGAATATTTTACTTGCAGATTTTGTTGTTTGTATCTATCCGTCCATCTATAATAAGATCATGTTCCCTTACAAATACGCATTAATGCACACCAAAACGGTAATTGTTTTGGTTGGTGCAAGTCTATTAATTCTATTTCCCTACATCAGTCGTAACTATATAACTTTATTGTAACATGATGCATTTTTTTTCTCCACAGTCTGCTGTCAATGCATGTTTCCGTCTTGGCTCATGGCAGAGTGCCGAGGCTCTGTCCTTTACCTCCCATGGTCGAAAGCGGCAAGTGGTTAGAGTCGTGGCTGCAGCGTGAGACCTGAGCTATGATGTCTATGATGTTTAGTGCTAGCTGGATTCATTACAGCATGGAATGTATTTACTAATTTAATAATCTTGTCGACAATTGTAAAAATATTGCATTTAACATAGCTGTGTAATGCTTTCCTTCATTTTCCATATAAGTAGTAGTTATAGTGTTACATTATTTTGGAACATATAAAATACTTTTCATACCGGTATGAATGTCTGACATCCTTCCACAATCTAAATAAAATGTTAGTTCCATTATAAGATATTGTGTGGTGTCTCCTCCTGATACGATTTCGTTATACAGGCAGCTCTCCTATTGTCTGATCTATTTACTTCTTGTCATGGGTTAAAGATTTTTTATAAATGAGTATCTACAAGTATAAGGCATCATACAGTATATTAGTATAATGAATGACCTACTCATGACAAACATCTTGTTTGCACCATAGAGACCTGTTTGTTGCATGATCCTCTGCCCTAGTATAAACAGAAATTAACTTCAAGCAAAGTTTTAAGCATGGAAATCCCAGGCAATTTAGATGATGATGATGATCAGTCAAAGCAGGTGGAGGGAGCAGTGGACGCACACACACACACACACACAAATCAAGTATATTGCCAGAATGGGTTTATTGTCTAACAAAACTCACTCCTTATACAGATGTTATGCCTGGCAACCACCTTCTTACTCAGACAGCATAGAATGTTGGCGGCCCCTCGCCTCCCATTCCTCTTACCACCAGCCCCTACCCCCAGAGTCTCCCATCTCCTTTCTTTCTCTCTCCTCCCCTCCACCCGTGCCAAATTATAATAGGCTTTTCTGTCTCCAAAGTATCCCTCCCCAGGTGCGAGTTCCATTCGAGGGGTTCATTGGTGAGAGGTGAAACTGGAAGGGGTTCAAGAGGGAGGGGTAACACCTGTTTGAGCGGTGTGGTGGAAAATATTGGGGAATGAGGAGAATAGTAATGTAGTCATAAGCCAAAGGTGAAGAAAATATGTGCACGACGGGTTAACACTTGTCTGTGATGGTTCTGGTGCCCAACAATTAATGGATGAACATTTTAATAGGTTGATTGTGCTCGTCATTCAGGATGTCAGCATAAATATGTCTTGCTATATGTCATCAGACTCTAGCCATGATTATACACATTTTTTATCTTGGGAATGCTAGGGATCAAAAGCATATGAAACCGAATTAGATGGATTTCACATTTACAAAGCTATGTATTGATTTTTAGTTAAGTCATCATACGTCAGTATTTGTTCGATATTACAACTGTAATGATTACAATTTCTTTAATGAATGGGCTATTTTCAGTGCTTAATGTGTTTTAGCAATAATTATTAATAATATAAAATACGAGAACCACAGGTATTCATGTTTTTTATGATAAAAGAAAATTGTGAGGAACGGAGTGAGACAAACCCTCTTGCAGAATATAAGCTCATTTCTGGTGAAGTAAGGGTTTCATTCATGTGAACCGCAGTTCCCTTCTCTCTCTCTCTCTCTCTCTCTCTCACACACACACACACACACACACACACACACACACACACACACACACACACACACACACACACACACACACACACACACACACACACCAGGAATGTTGCCAGAATGGGAATAATGACTAACAAACTCTTCAATATCAAAATGTGATGCCTGGCAACCACCTTCATTCTCAGACAGCCAAGACTGTTTCTCCCTCCCCTTCCACTCACCAAAAGCTCTCCCCCTGCCCCCCTTCCTCCCCAGCCTACCATCTCCTTTCTTCCTCTCTCACTCCCTGTCCCTCTTCAACTCGGCGTAGCCATTGTGAAACTTTAGGTTAACGATTTAGCTCTTGCCTTGATTCTTATGAAGCCACAGTTGAGCTGCGAAGCTAGCCATATCTTCATGTGTAATACAATATATTGCTCTCTCGCTTAAATGGAAAACAACTTAAAGTTACAAACCCATTACCTTATCAGTGATATGTATGACATCATGATTAATTAAGCTCGGCCAAAGTCAATCCTACATCCTTAAGATAAAGTAAAACCTGGACAGCCATGGTTACGCCTCTCGTACCCTCCCTCCCTCCACCAGCCCCTCCATTCCCTCCCCCCCTCCCTTCTTCCTCTCTCACTCCCCTCCCCCCCACACCTAGTAACTAGTCGGGTAGAAGCGACCCAGAGGTGTGTGTGCTGGTGTCTCCATTTCATCTGCTCGCGACTGTACATTCCCCCACGACGACCTTTCCTACCCTTCCCCGACTTTCACAAACTACTCTATGACAACGACCCTGTATACATACTGGGCGACCTAAATGCCAAACATCCAGCCTTGGGAGACAATTATGACAATACAGTAGGACGAAACCTAATGACATTCATTAACGCAGGCACAGCACTGCATACTGGCCCCAACTTCCCAACCTTAATCCGCCATAATAGTGCCACATCACCTGATATCATCATCACCAACAACCGTGCCCATCATCACACCTTCTCTCAACCCGGCCCTCTAACTTCATCAGATCACATACCCATCGTATTCACCATCTCCACCTCACCTATACATATCCCTGCCACACCCAGACTCAACTACAGACAAGCTGACTGGGACCTTTTCAGAAGGACCTCTGACGCCTCCCTCCCTGACGTCCCCTCCCTTGACAATCAGACTCTGGAACACATAGACACTGCACTTGAGCAGTGGCTTAAAGCAGTGGATAGTGGCATTAAAACTGCTATCCCTACAACAACATCTAAAATTATTAGAGCACAAAGACCTTCCCTAGAACTGCATGTACTCCAGACTCACTATACAAGACTGCACAACCTTGCTGAACGACAGGGACTGACATACGACCAATATCAAGAATATCGACAGCTTCAAAGAGACATACAGACACTGTGCAGACAGCTCTGCAATGACCAATGGAACCTTAAAATCACCCAGCTGACAGAGAAATATCCTGACCCAACCAAGTTCTGGCGAGAAGTACGTCTTCTCAAAGGAACAGACAAACGACCCACCCCTTATCTGATTGACCGCCAAGGACGTAAAATACATGATACCCAAGGACAACTGACTCTTTTTACCAACCTATGGCGTGACATTTTTCAAATATCTGACGACGAAAATGACGATTTTGACGAGGACAACGAACGAATGGTCCTTCACTTCCTCAATGACAACAGAGACAGAATCCTCCCCCATGACACAGCAGACTTCTCCAGACTAATGAACAACCTTCTCACTAGACGAATCATAATAGACGAAATTAAGACAGTAGTCACAAAAACGAGGAACACGGCCCCAGGACTGACAGGCATTAACAAACAAGTTATCATGGAATGCTCACACTCCATGATAGAAAGACTCATCGACATTTTCAACGCCTCCCTGTCCGCGGGATACTTCCCTGACAAACTTAAAGAAGCCGTAATAGTAATGATACCTAAGCCAGGAAAGACTGACACGACACCCGAGAACTATAGACCAATCTCACTGCTCGAAGTACCAGGAAAACTGCTTGAAAGGATCATCAACAGAAGACTCCGACTTTACCTAGAGACAAACAGACTTCATAACCCCAGACAGTACGGCTTCAGACCACAAAAAGACACAAACAAAGCCATAGCCCTGACTTACGAGACTATCGCCCAGACCCTGTCGAGACGGGAACAGTGCTGTCTCGTCCTCAGAGACGTAAGCAAGGCCTTTGACAAGGTCTGGCATGAAGGACTCAAATACAAACTATTACAACTAGAACTCCCTACCATCCTCGAGAAGTTTTTATGCGACTTTGTGACTGACCGCACAGCGAGAATTAGACACAAGGACCAGTTAGGCGACGTTATACAGCTCGACAGTGGGGTGGCACAAGGGAGCGTCCTCTCCCCCACCCTATACATTCTTTACACTAGAGACACCCCCCCCACCTCCAGACTGCCTAGACATAATGTATGCTGACGATGTGACTCAAATAGTGACTTACCAAGGACGGTCCAAACTCATGATGGCCAGCAAAGTAGCCAGAGAAATCACCAGAATCAGTGATTATGAGAAACGATGGAAGATCAGGACTAATCAACAGAAATTTAAAATAATTCCATTAGCACAAAAATACATGGAAGAAATCATTGTGGATGGTGAGCTACTAAACACAAGCAATGAGGGAAGCCTGTTAGGCCTCACAATAACTCAGGCCGGGATCACAAAACATGTAAGGGAACGAATATGCAAGGGGAAGGCAGCACTGTCCACCCTCTACCGTGTTAAAACGCTAAATAGAAAAATAAAAAGCCACCTCGTTAAAGCCTACATTCTCCCTTTGCTAGAATACCCTCCTGTGCCACTGGACACTATATCAAACACCCAAAAACTAAAACTACAAAGAGTATTAAACAAAGCTCTGAGATTTGTCGAAAACGACCATCACCCCTTCAACTATATCACAGAACAATTACACAGCATGCACAAAATAGCTGCACTAAACATCCGGATGCACAAGAGGGCAGGAAAAATCTGGCAAAAACTAGAGGAGACCAGAGACCCAAATTACGAGGACATCACCAACAAAGAATAGGGGAGGATGCATAATTGGTTCCCCAGGTCCCTCTTAAACAGAAATAGACCGCCACCAAACCCAATTTATACGTCCCTCTAACGACAACCCCTCTCATTATATATAATAACTAATAATACAAACGGCAGCAACCAAGCGAAAGACCACGTTACCCTATATCCCATACACCTGCCGACCTTGAACTGACCGCACCAGACCACCACTACTGTCAGGAGACAGTTGCACTGTACACTCATTCCCTGCCCACTCCTGAGTGAATGCACTCCGTCGTCCGTTGTGCTAGCTCCTGAAACCAAAATGTAAGGAGCTGTCACATCTGATGGCGGGGTCGTGAACGTGGAGTGGGTTGGGAATAGACATTGCCCATGCACAGCCTATGCCTCGTGCACCCTGCTGAGTGCCATGGGGAGGAAAGATAATTTCTATCCTTCCCCCCCCATTTCCTTTAATACTAAAACTCCTCCTTTCCATGAATATAGAGCCTGTGAAACAGAGAGCAGCAACCCACCAAGACAGCAGAACCCACAAAAGCCACATAGAAAGGCACCACCCTTAGTAGCGCCGGGGTACAAACTATGGCTCTTCACCTTCATCGATATATCTACCCTTGTCTGCACATACACAGAGTGACCGCTGCATAGGACCAACAGGAACACAGCATACACAAAAAATAAAAACTAAGCCACAGCAATGGGGACGGCCTCCAATCTTTATACCTCCGACTGTCTTTCATATTTCCCCACTTAATCTCTTCTAATCTCTCCCTCTTCTTTCCCCCCACTTTTCTATGACGAAGTGAAGTGAAGTGCGGCCACTCGCAGCCCACCTCTCGCCGAGGCAACACCTCCACCG
The DNA here is from genome assembly GCF_032717465.1 of Coenobita brevimanus. Lineage (NCBI taxonomy): Eukaryota > Metazoa > Arthropoda > Malacostraca > Decapoda > Coenobitidae > Coenobita > Coenobita brevimanus. Next base: position 418,207 of record NW_027643711.1, on the reverse strand, counting down.
CTATTCCCGGCGGGACCAGCTCTCCACAGCAGCCGTTTCAGCTGAAGGACGGGTCTGTCCTCTCCACCTACGGGAGTGCCCTGGTCAGCCCACCAGGAGGTTGAGGCTCGTCCGCCCTTTCCATGGCCGACCACCCTCCCTCCGCCACTACCTTGACCGGGGTTGTGCCCTTGTGTCCACCTGGACTGGGCCTTCCCTCTACGCTTCCACCTGCTGCTGTGGAGAGCTGGAGCGAGTGAATGGGGGTTGAGGGCAGAGTTCGGAACGCTTCTATCAGAGCTTCGGCGCCCTCACCATCGGCGCCGTTTAGTCTACCATGCTCTCGTCCCTCTGTAAACATTGAGCAGCCGGCCGCCAACCACCGCCGAGTCGTTTGGGGATCCACCTGAGCATGCCGGCGCCCCTTCCATCGGCGCCGTGCAGTCTACCGCTCTCTCCCCTCGCCTCGTCGATCATCGGGCTGTTGCCTCACCACCATCGCCTCGTTCCCTTCCTCTGCCGCCCTTGCCCTGTCTGCCAGTCTGCCGTCCGCGCTTTGCCCCTTCATTGGAGCTGTTTTCTGCATTTTCCTGACGGGCTCTCATGTTTGCCCGTTCCCCACCACGTTGTGGGGAGAATATTTCAACAACAACAACAACGTCTGTGCGGCGACTGGACACAGTCCAACGACTCCCACTATCATACACACAGACTCGGCTTCGGCCATTCACACCCTTCGCCAAAACGCTCACAAAGACAACATTCACCTAATATACAACATTCTCACCACCACCCAAGCTATCCGCAATGCTGGGGGATCCGTTACCATAAATTGGATCCCTAGTCACGTAGGCATTGCAGGCAACGAAAAGGCAGATCGAATAGCAAAACAAACCCTAGAAAACCCCAGCATTGATTTTGTAATCTCCACGAGCCTGCGCCAAGTCAAGCATGCCATTAAGACCAGGGCAGCCAGATTAAATAAAGAAGACCACCGCCTATATGTTGAACTGGGTTCCCCCTCGGCTAGATGGTACTCACTTGCCACACGCTACAAACCACCGCCAATCACAACTAGATCCAACCTTACGATGCTCAATCGTCTGCGCCGCCTTCGCCTGGGCTATAAATGCTACGATGAAATGGTTCCAGATGCATCACTTGGTGACGACGCCCAGCCAGAAGCACGCGTGTCTCGACCGCTCGCTCGCTCAGCTCTCACTCTGTGACTCCCTGCCTTATCAGCTGCTAACGACTTTGTCGGCATGTGCTACCCGCCCACTTATCACCTCATTTCATAAACTTCACCCATTCATCACCTCATTAATAAAATTCACTCACATCATTCCTCCTACCTCTTTTCCTGTCTTCTTCTAATTTCTCTTTTATTACTAACCCCTGCTCTTTTGTGAATTCGGAGATACTTCCGGGACCCCCCCACTACCTTGTTGGGGCCACGGCCATAACAGTAGTCGGGGGTCCAGGAGATATAGCCGTGCACCTGAGAGACTCGGCCTTTTTTGTTCTCCTACTTCCTTCCCATCTTGCTGGTGATAGATTGGCTAGGACTTCGGTCCTAACAATCTGGAACCACCCTGCTCTCACAACAAGTTTAGTGATCAGGGTAACGGCGCCAACACCTCATCCTGCACACCCATTGCACCCCGGGATCTGTGCAAAAGTGTGGTGATTGGTTTCTTCCCCCTCTTTTATTAACGTCATGCGCTACACTCTCCCCCTCCCCCCCCTTGATTAATGATGGCTTTCTCAGTTAAGTTTAAATGTACCCTCCCCTCCCTGCCTTCAGACCCTGGTCAGACCTTTTTTTGCATCACTGAAACTCCCTTTGTTAACCTTTTTTCTAGTGCAAAAGATAAAATCATTAAGATCACCTTGGCCTCTCAGACTCATCTAGATTCATACCTCTCCCCCAGTAACCTGCCCAAATACTCCCAGGCTGGATATGAACTGATCTCAACTCCTGAGCTAAAAGCTGCCTGTACAATAATTGCCCGTAATGTTACCAAATATGTTCTCAGACACACCGATGATGACCTCATGACTGAACTGTCCCTGAAAAACGACATTCACGCCACCCACATTGTTCGCTTTGACAATTCAAATAACATCAAGATTCTCTGTGCTTCACCTCAAGAGGTACAGAAACTTCATTCACACGGTGTCAAAGCGTTCAACACAATCATCCCACCCAGCAACCTTAGACTCGAACAGTGGTTTGATCTTGCTCAATGCTTTAAATGTTACCAATATGGGCATCCAACTAAATCATGCAAAAAAACTCAAATATGTTCAAAGTGCTCTGCCCAAGGTCACTTCCATACAAACTGCACTAGCACTACTACTAAATGTATCAATTGTGGCGAAGGACACATTGCAATCGCCGGAAACTGTCCTATTAGAAAAAATCTGCTAAAGGACTTAAGGGCTAACTGCCAGCCTGCACAGCATAACCCGCCTCAATCATACACAGCACCCCAACAAACTTCATCCACCATGTCATATGCCCAAGCCACTCAGAACTCACAGCCCCCAACCCAAGCATCCACCACTCATCCAACACCCCCAACACCACCCCTCCCAATCCATCTTCCATTTCACCCTTCCCCCCCAACGTTACCGCAGTTGTCATGTCCGCCCTAGCCCAAGCTCTGTACTCTGATGTGCCCTTTGCATCCCTTATCAATGATGCTCTAGCCGCCAACAATATGTCCACCATTGTCATCCCCCCTTCATGGCACACAGCCAAGAAATCGCCCCACATCTTCACCCCCCCTTCACAGCAAACTGGCAACACCTCAGTCCCTCCTACCTCACCCTCTCCCATCCCCTCCACCTCTCATTCGTCATCTCCCTGCACTTCCAACCCACCCACCACACCCACTCACCCTAAACCTCATCCCACTCCTGCATCCTCAAAACAACTCCCATCTTCCCCCCCTCACCATCCCTCCCCTCCTGCTGATTCACGTCATCCTAACCAAATCACCCAGCCCCCAACCCCATCTCCCTCCACCAGCACAACCCCCAACCAACCTAACCCCATGCCCCCTCCACCTACCCCAACCACCCCCCTCACCTGCGATCGAGATCGCAGTGTCTCTTGCAAACGCAAGGCGGGTGACTCTCCCGAATCCCCCTCCTCCCACCCCCCAACAGTTCACACACATCAATCACGCTCCAGAAAACGCAGTGCCCCCCTTCCCAAAAAGAGAACCCCATCCTTCTCCCCTGCCTCACCCACAAATACCACATACATAGCCCATTCAGATTCAGTTCAACACGATCACCATCATGCTTAAAATCATCCAGTTTAACATTAGACACTATTACGCAAACAGGCACCTACTTACTCAACTCATTCACGAACACGACCCAGACATAATATTACTCAACAGCACTTGCACCAACAACACCAGAAAAATCAAACACTATGGCTACACTACACTTCAAACCGACGAGGGTCCACACGACGGAGTTGCTATCGTGATTAAAGGCACCATTAAACACGACTTCATCACAACATGGACACACAGACATTTCCTTGCAGTTAAAACACACACTACTCTTGGCCCCCTCATAGTCTCCACCACATACACCAGACCCAACACTGGCATCCCCTTCACAGACATAAACAGACTCTTCAACAACACTGCACCAACACTATTCATTTCAGATCTAAATGCACAACACGGGACATTCCAACACAGCACAACCAACAATCATGGAAGACAAATGTTCAACATATACCAACACAAAAGATTAAATTTCCTAGGACCTGATTTTCTCACAACATTTACACCTAGGGGATCAGGTAAGCCAGATCTCATCTTCACCAACAGATCATTTAACATTTTTCATCACCACATCACCCCCGGCCCCATGTCTGGGTCTGATCACATCCCCATCATAATGTCCATCTCCACCAACCCGATCCTGATCCCCAGTACACCACACTATGACTACCTACATGCAGACTGGGATGCCTTTACACAAACCCTTTCAGAACAAGAATACACCACTGACTATGAGGGAAAACACCACACGGACATAGAAGAACAATGTAAATATCTACACACGTGCATACTTAACACTGCCAACATTACCATACCCACAACCACACACATACCTATACACACATTCATACCATCCATACGAACACAACGACTCCTAGTGTGTTACCGTCGTCGGTTTGAACTAAACAAAAACAACTTAGGCCAAGTACGGTTCGACCTATCACACCTTCGGACACATGTAATCAATAGCCTTGAATCCGACCACAATGCACACTGGCGACGCCTCATACAAACTGCTCAACAACACAGGAAAACTAAACCCTGGGAATTCTGGAAACACATTCGCCGACTCAAGGGCTGTAACTTACCTACAGTAAGAAAATTAATTGCTAACAACAGAGAAATCACAGATCCCAGGGAAATCACAAACACATTTAAAAACGCATGGCAACAAGTATACCACCCTAACCCTCCTCATCCTGCCGCAACACGTCACATAAGACATATAGAACAACACCTTCACACTATCCACGAACATATCACACCAGACGCAAACATACACATAAATAATCTAGACATACATAACCCCCTCACTGCTCCCATACTAGTCGAAGAAGTCAAGTCTATGCTCGCTAGAACTCCAAAGAAGGCGCCGGGTGCCACAGGCATCGGACATCACATACTCAAACACCTCCCAGACACATTCATAAATGCACTTACACACTTATACAACGCTGCCTTGGCATCCGGCTACTTTCCGGACTCGTTTAAGACCGCGACAGCTACTCTAATCCCTAAAAAAGACAAGACAACAACAGACCCTTTAAACTTCAGGCCCATTAGTTTACTAGAAGTGTTAGGAAAAACTTTCGAACGAATCATCAACATTAGATTACGGCAATACTTAGAAGACGAAAACCTTCTTTCCCCCAGACAGATTGGTTTCAGACCTAGACGATCCACACAGGACGCCCTAAACATCATCACCAATTACTTACATATCAATCAAAACATCCGCAATGCATACAAGACAGCCCTTATTACTCGTGACGTAAAACGTGCATTTGACTCTGTTTGGCACGCAGGCCTGAAGTACAAAATCTGCGAACAATTCAACTTTCCTTCACTCATTAAAAAACTACTTTGCAATTTTCTAGACAACCGCACAATGCGCATTAAATTTAAAAATAATTACTCAGACTTTTTCCAGCTTCACGCAGGTGTACCTCAGGGCTCCGTCCTTGCACCCACCCTCTACACACTCTACACAAATGACATCCCCACCCCACTACATGACGATTCACTCACCATTCAGTACGCAGACGACATTACTCAACTTGTACGATCAACGACAGTTGACGGAATTACGAACAAAGCGAGCGTAGAGCTGGATCGAATTGCACGATGGGAGCAGAAGTGGCGGATTCAAGCGAATCCCTTGAAATGCACAGTAACATATTTTCGTATTAAATCAGCCAACCCCCGCCAACTTTTTCTAAATTCGCGTGATCCCGATCGCGTTCCCATTCCCATTAGGAATACTTGCACCGTACTTGGTCTTACATACGATAAAAACTTCAAATTTCATCATCACATACGAGGTAAGGCAGGCGTGGCTGGCACTGCACTCACACAGATATACCGCTTTCGTAGTGCAACACCATCAACTAAATTTCATTTGTATAAAGCACTGATCAGACCACTGCTCACGTATTCACCATTAAGTCTATCTCTTTCGGCCAAAAGCAACATTCTAAATTTACAGAAAGTTCAAAATAAAGCCATACGTTGGGCACTGAGCATACGGTGGGATGATTTTATCACCAACATACACTCTCATGAACGCGCCAACATTCCACCCATCAACACTTACCTTCACCACCTACAACAAAAACAAATCACCAAACTCACCGACGTTCACACTGACTTCATCGACTTTTTCACCCGGATCACACCCCCCACACGACCTCTAGCCAACCTCTTCCACCCTGACGCAAGACCTCCACCCACCCCATTGTTTACTTAATTAACACTAATTTATTTATTATTGATCCTGTCATTAATTAATTCACACCCAGCAACTCATTTTTAAACTTAAACCACCCCTACACCCACTATCAAATCACGGCAGCCACGCATTCACACGCCATCCTCATATCCAGCACCCCCGACCCCGACCTTGACCACCCCATCAAGATAACCACCTTCCTCCACCCCTCCCCTTTCCTTATCCCCCTACCCAAGCCCCCTAGGGCTACAACACCTTACCCCAACACCCCTATCCTACCATCCTATCCCAGGCTCCGGAGCCGGAAAAATCAGATGAACCTGAGAGGCAGCCAATAAGCCAATGCTTGGCAGAGAAAGCCGTAGCGACTCACTCCTCCCTCCCTTAAGTAACAATGTGCACGTGCGAGACCCCACCCCCCCTCCCCAACACCAAACACACGCACGTTGGGTTAAGCCCCGACACTCTTTCTCTTAGTCTAAATTCTTCCTCTCCTACTATAAAAAAAAAAAAAAAAAAAAAAAAAACATGCACATTACACAATGCAACCAGGAACCTGATCTCTCAGTAAGGCCGGGAGAAAAAACTAAGGCCTAGTTCCTGCCACCACGTGTTGTCGTCGTCCTGGTTGCATTACACTCATCACACATATACACAATCATTCTTTACCTTCCTTCCTTTCCCCCCCTTTTCTATACGTCATTGTATTTGTATTGTTCCAGATGACGAAACCCCCGAACCTGCATGTGAACACTGCCAGGAGGCTCCACTTTATCCCCTCCTGCACTATCTTCTCAGATGCCCAGCCACATCCCTCATCAGGAAACGACCTCTTCCTAACCCAGTCACTCCCAGAACTCACGAAGCAGCCAGATCCATAAACTCTTTACGTAATGCTGCAGCCTACGTCGTAGCCACGGCCCCACTCTCAGCACTGACTGAGGTGGTGCGCTCTGCACCTCCTCCCACCTAACGTGCATATCCACTGATATGCAGGGTATGTATGTGTGTGTGTGTCTGTGCGAGTGTGCGTGCGAGCATGTGTGCATATGCATATATATATACATGTGTGTATATATGTGCATATAGTTTTTAAAGTCAAGAGACTGCTCCTGCAGTCTTCATCACTTACTTGTCTCTGCTTAAATCACTGACTGGGCTAACATATGGCCCGGCCCCTTCCACTTCAACGAAGGAAATCTTCAACAAACAAACAAACATGTGCGGCGGTGCCCATGTCGATGTCATGTCATGTCATTCTGCCTCAAGCTCTCGCACCGTGCACATCTCCCAGAAGAGGCCTCCGATCTTCCACTAGCCAGTGGCTGACACCTCACTGCGCTCTGATTGGATGGCGCCGGATCTGCTTCCTGATTGGAGGGGACGCGATCCAGCAGAATACGACAGTTTTCCAACTGTCTCACAGGCTTGTTTTGTTTGTTTGTTTGATATTTGTCCCAGTTTCCTGGGACACGGGCAAACTGAGAGCCCGTCAGAGGTGCGCACTACTTGCGCAAACTTGCTCTAGCGAGGTGGAGGATAATCCTTTACTGTAGTAATCAATATATTTAAAGGAGCACGGGCAACAACGGCTGCAGCGTCCATAAAGACGTCACCAGATTGGGCAAGGGGCGAGTCCAGCTCAGACCTGAGCATGGTGGTGGCTGGGCAGTCCAGAAGATAATGAAGAGGGGGCTCTTGACAGCTGGACAAGCAATGGGCACATGGGTCTGGCTCCATACCCACAATTTGCTTGTAGCAGAGAAACCCAAGACGCAATCTTCGAAGCCGGACTACAATATAATTAGGTAGACCTGGGGGGGGCAAGAGGAGGGAATAGGACGTGGCAGTAGCATACCATTTTGCAGAGCAAGAGCCCTCCGTGACCCAGAGCTGATGGTCCTCTAGGGATAGTCTTCCTATGGTGGCAGTGAGAGTGTGGATGAGGTGCGAGGGACTAGGGCGTAGTGGAAATGTGATGTCTGGAAGATCACAAGCTGAGCGCGCAGCGTGATCAGCACGCTCATTGCCACTGATTCCCACATGTCCCGGGGAGCCAGTGCAGGTTAATCGTTGCGCCCCTACGGACAAGAAGTGATGCGAATGTATGGATCGCTGTTAGGAGGAAGACGTTGTCATGCAGCGAGAAAGATCGTAATCTCTGAATCGAGGAAAGAGAGTCTGTGTGGATTATGACTCGGTTGCGACGATGGTAGTGAGCATGGCGCAAAGCACCCAGGATGGCCGCAAGTTCCGCCTGGAAAGCGGATACACCTGAGGAGAGTCGCCAAGCTTCCACTATTTGGCCAGAGACAAAGGCCGCTCCAGCTGCGCCATTAGGGGAAACAGAGCCATCAGTGTAATAGATGGCTGAGTCTGGTGAGGCCAGAGCTGCCACCCTACTAAGACCCTCCTGACGAAGGAGTGCTGGTATTGAGGAGCGAGGTTTGGCCTCCGATGGACAAAGTATATTAAAAAGAGGAGGATCCCATGGCGGTGGATCAACATATCCGGAAAAGGGGGAGTCAGGGTCTTGACTGAGGCTCGCCGCAGCTCCCAGTCCATGGATGACAGCGGCCGTGGTGCGAGCCCAGTCACGCTGAGGGGCCGGCTCGGGTGGGCGGCCGAGAAGGCGTTTTAGGAGGGCAGTGACGGGCAGGTGAGGCAGGCACTGGATCATCTTCAGTGTGACGATTGCCGCTCGTAGCATAATGCGATGGGCCAGAGACGGCACCCCGCCCTCCATTCGCAGATTTACAATCCGGGTCCAACGTGGAGCACCCAGCATGATGCGGAGTGCATCGTTCTGGATGACCTCCAGAGATCGAGACACTGGTGGAGTGAGACCAGTTAGACAGATGGCACTGTAGTCCACCAGAGATCGGATTGCGTGAATGTAAAAGGTCCGGAGGACAGAAAATGATGCCCCCAAACTCCGCCTGGAGAGGTATCTGAGAGCAGCCATTCTCACAGGCAAATTAAATAGGAAAGCAGTACTGCAGTGTCTCCAGCTGCGATGAGGCCTATCTCTCTTCTCAGCTGCATCGCGAAGACAGCGGAACGCCTCGTTCTCTCTCGTCTTGCTTGGAAATTAGGCCCGCTGCACTCGCGGCTCTTTGCCTACCTCCCTGGCAGAAGCGCCGTACAGTGTCTCGCCTCTTTTCTTGGCGAGCTGAAACATGGCCGAGGCTTGGCAGTCTTCCTTGATGTGGAGAAGGCGTTTGAGTTAGCTGTCCCTGAGGCAGTACTCTCGGCACTTGTAGCCAAGGGCGTTCGTGGCAGGACTCTCTCCTGGCTACGTAACTACTTTGATGGACGCTCCGCCAGTGTACGCTTTCAGGGCAGCTCTCTCCTGACCACCCCCACATCAACGGGACACCACAGGGAGGTGTGCTCAGTCCCCTCTTGTTTAACCTGCTCATTGAACAGCTGCTCTCGACCGACTTCGGAAGAGGTGTCACCCTCCTCTGCTATGCAGATGATCTCGTGCTTGTCTTCTCTCGTAGGAATTGTTACGATCGTGCCCCAGCTGCTCTAACCCGCCTCCATGACCGATGCTGTGAACTAGGCCTTAAGATCAACTCTGACAAAACAAAATGCATGCCCTTCGGGATGCGAGCCCCAGAATATCCACTCTCACTCGGAGGGCAACAGCTCGGCCTGGTTCTCAGACATCGGTACTTGGGAGTGTGGTTTGACAGCCGCCTGACATTCTCTATGCACGTTAAATACCTGCGAGAGAGAGCCGCCCCTCGAATCTCTGCCTTGAAGGCCCTCTCCCACAGGAATCTCGGTGCCTCTCCACGTACCCTGAGAGCATTCTACATACACGCGATACGTTCACTTGTTGACTATTGTGCGGTGTGCCTTGTGGGACTTTCTGGGGATCAGGCCCGCTCTCTTGAAGTCCTGCAAAACACTGCACTTCGTGTGATGTTGGGTGCTCCGGTGTGGACACGCACCGAGAATCTAAGGTTGGAGAGTGGACTTCCTCTCTCAAACACCGAATCTGGAGTCGTTCGGCAGCAGCTGTTGCACAGCTCTGCAGATGCAGGCCTCAATTGCCTGTCTCTGCTATGCTACAACATACCCTAAACAGGCCCCTGAATCAACATCGTTCAAGGAGGGACTGGGCACACTCTGCTGTGACCGTCCTGCACAACCTCGGTTTAATTGACGCCCTGCAGGAGGATCTGACCTCCCCCACCCTGACTACTCACCTCCACCACCATGGCTGCCTCCTGCGATTCGAAGTCTCGCCCCTCTAGCACCTTCCCGAGAGCCTCTTTGCCCCCAGTGTTACGGCAAGAAGCGCTCAGAGGGATGGCACCTCTTCGTGTCCCAGGAGCAGTTGAATATTACACTGACGGGTCAGTCACCGCTGATGGGTCGGCGGGTGCTGCATTTTACTGTGAGGGCCATGCCGAGACATGGAGGCTCCCTACAGGAGCCTCTGTGCACGAGACAGAGCTTGTTGCAATCCTTGGCGCTCTCAGAGACGCCAGCCAACATCATCACAGGAGAGTAATTATACATACAGACTCGCTCTCGTCTCTGCATAGTCTTCGTGCACGACGATTCACAGACAATGTAGCCTTGCTGACCTCCATTCTTGCTGTGGCTGACACCATTGCACGCCGCGGCACTGACATTCTTTTGCATTGGATACCCAGCCATGTGGGTATCCAAGGTAATGAGCTTGCAGATGCTGCGGCTCGCAGCGCCACTGCTCGGCCCAATGTAAACTTCCACCTGCAGCCCAATCTCGCGAGAATAAAAAGAAAAAGCCTATAACTCCATCACAAGGCTCACTCGTGAGGATCATGAAGACCAGGTCGCTGCTGGCTCACGCTCAGCCTCGTGGTTTGCACGAGCAACTCAATATGAGCCGCTCACTGCCCCCTCTCACACCCCCAATGCTCTCATAGTAAGACTCAGACGCCTCCGCTTAGGTTACCCTTGTTACTCTCAAATATCAGGACTAGATCCTGACCCATGCCCTCACTGCCACCAGCAAGATGACTGGCCTCTGCTCCACTATCTCACAGACTGCCCTGCCACTGCCTCCTTACGACTTACTCTACGTGACCGTCTCGTCAGACGAATAGCTCGCCATGACACCGCAGCTGAAATTGTTGCACTTTCCCCTATCCCTTCCCTACTCTCTATTGTCTCTTCTTACCCTCCGCCACGCTAAAAAAAAAAAAAAAAAAAAATAGCACCTCTAGTTTACTTTCATCTTCCTCGCCTGTGTCCATCTGTCGCCATACAGAGGACACACGACTTATATAAAACATGAAAACATCTGCGGGCTCTACACCCTGAGCCCGGGTCCATCCTAATACTAGGTGGACAAATCTAAACAACAACAACAACTGCAGTGTCAAATCCAACCCTCCCCTTACCAATTCACGCCGATGTTGAACATCCAAGCCCGTGGATCATTCCTCACCCCTGTTCTCTAGCTGAGACAGACTCAGAATTCCCAAGATAGACTTTGGTCCTTTTAGGCTCGCCCAGTATTCTCTTCCCGGCAGCCGCAGCGGTAAGATGTCTCCCGCTCGCTCCCGCTCTGCATAGACTCGGCGCTCATAGTGAAACGTGGATAGCGCAAGCTAAGCCTTTCACTGCTGCTTTTCTCAGCACCTTACCGATTACGACTTTCCCATCATTCTGCAAGTCTGTCAGCCCGCTCACCTTGGCTGAAAATCTTTTTTACTACGTAAGACTACCTTTATTTCTTAGATTTTACTTTGGTCCTGTTAGGCTCGCCCAGTAGAGGCTCTGGTGCGGTACGAAGCCGAACCCCGAGGCCAGTGGCACGAGGGGACCCCGTTCTGGGGTGGTTATAGGAAGCACTGGAATGGGTATTTTCTTTAATAGGGTTAGGGATCAGGGGTACTCCTTTGACCTTGCAAGTGGTCACTCCCTTTAGAGGGGGGGGGAGTTTAGGTTACAAGCCCCAGATCACAGGTAGATTGGACCAACTAGGCGGCCTGTTAGTGGCCTCTCAGGATTTTTTCCCCATGTTGAAAAATGGGTAAACTTAAAATCAAACAGTAATCCCCAAGAAAATCAAGTTAAACTGAAATTGCTTGAAATAGTTGCTCCTCACAACATAAAAATAACAGGACTCCATGATTCAAAAGAATTCATCATCGCAACTACAGCCACAGAAGATGACACTAATAAGCTCCTGTCTCATCCTCTGAAAACATCTTTACAGGACAATGGCTTCACCCCAATCCTCCCTCCCGACCTAAAAGCTAAAAGGAGCATTATATGAACCAAAGTAGATGACATCATCTACTGCCACAGTGAAGAGGAGATTGAACATGAAGTCATTAAAGAAAACTCTTGGGCCAAAATCACCAAAATAACCAAATTTGGCAACAGAGACACTATGAAAATAGAATTTGATGATATCAAGATGGCAGAAAAAGCAATAGAAGGGCTGAAATTGTTCCATCTGTGCATCAGCAAAAATCAGATCCAGGCTGAGAAATTTATACATATCATAATGTGTATGAAGTGCTATGAAATGGACACACATAACATCAACGAATGTCCTAAACCCAAAGATTTTAAAATCTGTTCTGAATGCTCCAGTCTTGATCACACTTGGAAAAAATGCAACTCCAACTTCAACTGCGAAGGAGACCACCGCAGTATGGCTATGAAATGCCCTAAAAAGAAAAAGAAATATTAAAGAAAGCAATAACATACTGAATCCAGATTTAGCACTCAGCCAACTAAGAATCACCTGTGAAAAACTAGAAACCTTCCAACATCTTATTCGGCCAGCTAACACCGAAGAAGAAAGACTTCTTCGCCTAGGGGATCAGCACACAAAGGCTTCCCAACCCTCTCAGTCCAGACCCCAAAGACATAGACAATGAAAATCATTCAACATAACGTCCTTAATTGGCATGGTCGAAGTCTAGGTCTTAGCAATACCTACCGTAATTTAGATCCAGATATCATTCTTATAAATAGGCACGGCACTACCTCACCAAATTCACTCCGTATCCCTGGGTATAAAACACATAGCAAAAAACTTTCTCAATCGCCCTATGGACGGCACAGCCATTGCACTGAAAAACAATTTACAATACAAAATCATAGACAGTTTTATCTCAGATCTGATTGCCGTAGAGTTACAAACGCACACTGGAAAAATCATTATTGCTACAGTATACCTCCCCCCTAGCCGCCCTTACCTCCCAACCCCCGATTTTATTAACTTATTCAGAAGAACCATCCCTGTATACCTCATTGGTGATCTTAACGCTAAACACCGCCTCCTGGGCAACAGAAACTCAAACGTCGTAGGAAGACAACTTCCAAGACTCATCCAAGACACCACAGTAAGACACATTGGTCCCAACTTTCCTACATTCCTCTCACACAACTCTACCTCCACCCCAGACATAGCTCTTTGCAACCTAACAGCTTATCACAACACCCATTTCTCTCCCGGCCCTCTCACCACTAGTGATCACATCCCCATAATCGCCACTATCTCCACTGCCCCAATAACCGTCCCCATTCCACCTCGACCTAACGGCCAACTGGAATGACTTTAAACAAGATATAACCACAACATTTACTAACTTTCATATCCCCGGTGATGGAACACTAGAGGAAATCGATCAATCTCTTGAAAGATGGTACTCCAACATAAATATTGCAATCAACAACAACATCCCTACAACAACACATAGAACAATCACTACTCCTAAACACAACAGAGACACACAGATCCTCATCAATCAATACAATGCATTAAGAACTCACTCCCAAACACGTGGTTGGACACGAGATCCATTTAGACTATACAAACTACTTCAAACTCAACTACACACATCCCTTCTAACAGAACACAACACGCATTGGGCAAACACTATTGCAAACACCGCCAATCGAAGTGGAGGAGCCTCTTCCACCTTCACCACCGCCTGCCGCCATCGCTCTCTCTTCTTCTCCCCCTCCACCTAAGAAGAGGAAGAAACAAAAGAAGAAAGGGGGAAAGACCAAGAGCGACCCCTCCTCCGTTGCTCGCCGGATCGAGGCCCTCCTTCCACCACTCTCAGGGACTCGTGATCTCGATGCCCGCACGGATGCGGACCTAGAAGAGCTACTCTTCTGCCTCACGGATCCGATCAGCGACGACGATACACTGCCTCTCGTCTACCAGACTCTGTATCAGAAGATCCGTGAGGCATACATCTCCAACTCCCTCTCTCCATCTGAGGAAGCCGCCATCCGTGAGGGCATCGAGTTCGACCTACCACATGCTGCCCTGGTCAACTATATAGCCACCAGACTGCTCTCTTAACTGCTGAGCCACGCCTGATCCTGTCCTGCCTTGCTGCTTCGGCTTGCAGTTATTGTCACCGCTATGCTCTCTTTTGAGAGCTTTGTTTTTGCCATTCCTCTGACGGGCTCTCTCTTTGCCCGTGTCCTCACCTTATTGTGAGGCAAATATCACAAAAAAAAAAAAAAAAGCTGCCCTCGTCAACTATATCGCCACCAGACTGCTCTCGTAACTGCTGAGCCACGCCTGATCTTGTCCTGCCTTGCTGCTTCGTCTTGCAGTTTTTGTCACCACTATGCTCTCGTTTGAGAGCTACTTTATGCCACTTCTCTGACGGGCTCTGTGTTTGCCCGTGTCCTCACCATGTTGTGAGGTAAATATCACAACAACAACCGCCAATCTTTATAATGATCCCTCCACATTTTGGCGTCAAATAAAAATCCTCTCAGGAACTTCAACCCCCGACCCTCATTACGTATTAGATCATCTGGGAAACAGACAACACTCAGCCTCTGAAAAAGAAAGAACACATAGGCGACACTGGGAGTCCATCTTTCAAGAGATCGAAGAAGAACAGGACAACAACAGACACGACAATACGATAAAAGAATTCCTTACCAACAACGTAGATAGATTAACACCGTACCACTCAGCTCACCCCGATAGATTAGACTCAAACACAATATTTACCACTCCTATCACGGCAGACGAAATTACCTCTATTATTAAGAACTTAAAAAAGACTTGTCCGGGAGAAAGTGGATATAATAAAACTATACTATCCAATCTCCCCAATATAGCCATTGAAAATTTAAAAAACATATTTAATGCAACCATCTCTGCAGGATATTTCCCCGACAAATTTAAAGAAGCCATCATAAAATTAATCCCAAAAAAGAACAAGAACCCACATCTCGTAGAGAATTACAGACCCATCTCTCTTTTAGAAGTCCCTGGAAAGGTACTAGAGAGAATAATTAATAAAAGGCTCAGATTACACCTTGAATCTGAGAATCTATATAATCAGAATCAATACGGTTTTCGACTACTAAGGGGCACCACTCAAGCAATTGCAATAGCATCAGAACATATAGCAATAAGTAAATCTAACAAAGGACAATGCCACATCATCCTTAGAGATGTAACAAAAGCCTTTGACAAGGTGTGGCATTTAGGACTTAAATATAAATTACTTAATCTAAACCTCCCAACTATAACTGAAAAAATTCTCTGTGATTTTCTTGATGACAGAAAGGTTAAAATCAAAATAAATAATTACACAGGGGCTAGCTTTGCTCTGGAAAGCGGGGTTCCTCAAGGGAGCGTACTCTCACCAACTCTTTACTCTATTTTCACCAGTGACTCCCCACAAGCAACCCATGGCATCAATATAAGTTACGCTGACGATATTTCCCAAATTATTAACTATCCTGGACCTTCTAGAAGGATCATGAACTCAAGAACTGAAAGCGAAGTCGAGAAAATTAACGAATATGAATCAAAATGGAAAATACAAACTAACATAAATAAATTTTCCGTCATTCAACTTGCCAACACCAAAAAAGAACCTTTAATAATTAATGAAGAAATAACTGACTTCAAAGAAGAGGGAAAAATACTTGGTTTTAAACTTAACTCAAGAGGCTATCTTCCCAGTGTACAGGATAGAAAACAAAAAGCCACAGGAGCATTATCCCGCTTACTCAGATTCAAGAACATGCCTATAAAAGTCAAATCCCACCTTGTCAAAGCACTGATCCTCCCCATACTAGAATATCCCCCCATTCCCACACACACCTTCAGCTATACCCAACTTAAAAAACTACAAATCTTACAAAACAAAGCCCTCAGATTTGCAACTAATCAGCAGTACCCTTACACACTTAACACGGAACAAATACACGCCATAACCAAAACCAAACCATTAAACATAAGATTACATAACCAAGCTAAAAAAATCTGGAGTAAAATCGAGGAAATAGACCCCGAAACATACAACGCACTAACTTACAACATCAATGAGGAGAATCGCTCTTTCCATAAATGGTTCCCTAGTAGTTTAAAAACCATAATAAACAACCATGACCCTATACCAATTTACTAAACTCAACCAAAACGTTAAGTCACGCATGACTTGTATCCAAACTACTCAATCTCACAATACAAAAACCCACCTAATTACGACATAACCCAATTACGACATAAACCCAAACATCCCAACCAAACCCTCAAAAAGCTAGCTAGCTAGCTCAATTCAAACATACACAACATATGAACGCACACCCACGCACACGCACACACACGCTCACATCCACACGCACATACGCTCACACACGCACACACACAAACATACACAGTCAAAACCACTATATGTACTTACCAAACTAACACAATATACAAAACAAAGCACTTACCTAACTAACTCAATAAACAAAATAAAAGCAGTTACCTAACTAATACTATAAACAAAACAAAAGCACGGTGGCCAGCCCACCAACTGTCTACTCCCCCTTCCTTCCTCTTTCTTACTATCCCTTCCCCTGTTCTCTCTTCTTTCCTCCACCTTCCTATAAAAAAATAAAAAAAATGCGGCGGTGCCCCTCAGTATCGCTCTTGCAGGGGAGGGGTGTACATGTAAGTCAGTTAGATCCGTGGCGCCCAACTGTCTACCTGGACGCATCACTGTCCCATGCACCAGGCACCAGGTTCAGTTACCGCATGTCAGAGGGGGAAGGTAGACGTGTGATACCCAACTCCGCGGTGCCTGGCTGCATGGCCACAACATACCAGTGCCACATCAGCCTTGTTATGACAAGTGAGGAATTTACAGTGTGATCTCGCATCTAAGGAGTTCACATCTAACGACACCATTGGACCTCTACCCATATTCGTATCTAACGTGGAAGTTTCCGTCTAACGAAAAAAAATCCCGGGCGAGCGGTTCAAATCTGTCGCCACCTTGGTCTAGTGCGTGGACGGGAAAGATGTTACCCCTTGCTACAGAAACTAAACCAGCTCAGTGAAACCTATGCAAAGAAAGTGAATGAAAGAAGATAAACAGTTACCGGTATCACCGAATATTTAAACAAACGCCATGAGCTTGGGGAAGTTGTGGCAAATCTCGATCGAAATGAAGGATAAGAGTGTGAGTGATGATGGAAATGAAGGATAAGACTGTGAGTGATGTCGATGAAAACATAGGGAATCTTCATGGTGACATTCATGATGACTTTTCTGGATTTGTTGGGAAGGAAAAGAATGCAGACAAAAAGATAACAAAACTCGCGAGAGGCAATGGAGAGCGAGAGGTGGGAGGAGGGTGGTTGTGCTGGTGGCGTAGGTGAGAAGGAGCGGCCCAGTAGCCTTCCTTCCCGCCTCGGATACCACCTTAAGCACCTCATTT
This sequence comes from Coenobita brevimanus, assembly GCF_032717465.1. NCBI lineage: Eukaryota > Metazoa > Arthropoda > Malacostraca > Decapoda > Coenobitidae > Coenobita > Coenobita brevimanus. The sequence goes on along the minus strand of NW_027643711.1, from coordinate 400,466 downwards.
ATCACTCACAGGTGAGTTATCGATATTATTTCTTCTTTATTTTATATTTTATGTCACTATGTATGATTATATGACAAATTAACGACAATAACTTACATAATGTGTGAAAATAGGGTCAAAATAGGGGTTAGATCCAGTTTTTACCTATTATAATTTTTCCCATATGTTTATGTATCGGCATCTAATGAAGTCGCATGTAACGAGTGGTTTTTGGTACCTATTACACGTTAGATGCGAGATCTTATTATTCAGGGAGTTTCCAAACGCTGCTCTCTCTCATTAGGGCTGCTCCAACATCCACTGCCCTACCTTGTATCTCTTCTATAACCCCATCCATATATAGACTGAACAACCATGAGGACATGACACATCCCTGTTTCAATCCAACATTCAAATAGAAAAATTCACTCAGTTCACTATCCACACGCACCGCATCCTTAGCACCCTCATAAATACCCTTCACGGCCTTCAGCAACTTCCCATTTTCTCCATATATTCTTAATACTTTCCACAATCCTTGTCTGTCCAGTTGTTGTTGTTTTTGTTGTGATATTTGCGTCACAACGTGGTGAGGACACGGGCAAACATAGAGCCCGTCAGGGATGTAGCAAAAAGTTGCTCTCAAAACGAGAGCATAGCGGTGACAAGACTGCAAGACGAGGCAGCAAAGGCAGGACAAGATCAAGCGTGGATCGGCAGTTACGAGAGCAGTCTGGTGGCTATATAGTTGACGAGGGCAGCACGTGGTGGGTCGAACCCTATGCCCTCACGGATGGTGGCTTCCTCAGCTGGAGAGTGGGAGTTGGAGATGTATGCCTCACGGATCTTCTGATACAGAGTCTGGTACGCGAGAGGCAGTGTATCGTCGTCGTTGATCGGATCCGTGAGGCAGAAGAGTAGCTCTTCTAGGTCCGCATCCGTGCGGGCATCGAGATCACAAGTGCCTGAGAGTGGTGGAAGGAGGGCCTCGATCCAGCGAGCAACGGTGGAAGGGTCGCTCTTGGTTTTTCCCCCTTTCTTCTTTGGTTTCTTCTTCTTCTCCTTAGGTGGAGGAGGAGAAGAAGAGCGAGCGATGGCGGCAGGCGGTGGTGAAGGTGGAAGAGGCTCCTCCACTTCGTCAGGAGCAGATGGAGAAGGCAAGGAGGAGGGCTCTACTACGTCCAGATGTACTGAAGGGACGGGAGACGAGACACGCTCCCCCTCAGCTCCTGACGAAGGGAGGTGAACCTCCACAACAGTCTCCCCATGCTCGATGTCCATGGCCTGTGACGGTTCCGGGTCGGTGATCGTAGTTTCGATGGTGGTGGCGCCAGTCGTCCGGTTGAGAGGGGCATCCAAACACAACCGTTTTCCCGGTGTCGTGCGAGATGGTGGTGGCTGCTGTCGCCGGGCCTGACGCTCCTGACGAGGGGGGAGACGAGGATCGCGGGTGAAGCTTCGGGGAATGGCAAGGCGTGGAAGGCCGTTCTCCTCAAAGATTTGAGGAAGGAGAACAGCCAGAACCGTCTTGCTACCCCCACTGAAAGCTTCAGCCGTCGCGATACACATCGCAACGAGTGTGTTTGTGTTGCCAGAACTTCCAAGATCCCTTGGCTGGCGTCTCTGGGCAGGGTGACGCCGCCGTGCACGGGCAGAGCCCTGCACAGCAACACCACCCGGCCCAGTGACGTCCTTAGCCTCGGGACCCATGGAAGCCTGTACAACACGAAACTCCACCGTCTCTCCCTCGCCAAGTGAGCGCTGGAAATGCCGTGGATTTGGTGCAACGATCTCAGAAACGTGTACGAAAACATCAGCGCCAGTGTCGCGGCGCTTGATGAAACCGTAACACGATCTCACGTTGAACCAATTCACGGTTCCCTGGATGGTAGTGGCTCCTGGCGGCACGGATCTGCTGTCGGGTCGCAGGCACGAGCAGAGTCGCTGGAAGTCTCACGGAGCTCGGGCATAGTGACGACTGGCCAGGCCAAGCTATGCGAGAGGAGTCGTTGTCTGTCCACCCTGTCATGCTTTCTTCAAATCCACGAAGGCCGTATACAATTTCTTTCCCTTCTCCAGAAATTTTTCCACTTAAGACCTAAGAATATCTGATCTACACAACCTCTTTCCTTCCTAAAACCTCCCTGTTCTTATATCCCTAACTCTGTCAATATCTTACCACATACTTTTCTTGTTACGCTAAGACAAATGCCCTGTGATTGCCACACACTTCTTTTTCCCCTTTTCCCTGATCACAGAAGAATGTAGTAACGGAGCAGAATCAGAAATAAACCGGTAAGAAAGAGGTGTTGGTAAGCTTCATGACCGTACCAGAATACCGCCCCCAGACTGTCTGCCAGCCTGCTCACGCTAAAGGTAATAGCATGTGTTTAGCCTAGAACTATATCACGTAATTCAGCTAAACAATTCATCACATTCGCTCCTGTGCCATGCTAAAATGTGGTGGTAGTAGTACTACTACTACTAGTAGTAGTAGTTGTTGCCTAGGCAGTCTGGTCGAACAGCCCCGAGTCCCTAAGGAAGGCCACGGCTGAGACCGGGCTTTCCCACAGAGCTCTCAAGGAGTGTACAGTATGTTGTGTTGTTGGCGTAGGTGATTGTTTGCAATGCAGTCTTGCATAATGTGCTTAATAGTATGGGGTGCTGTGTTGCAGATTGTGTGCAGTGCAGTCTTGCATAATGTGCTTAATAGTATGGGGTGCTGTAATTCACCGGGTCGGTCAGGATCACTTGATGGTCGTGATCGTCAGCATTTTACCCTCCCGGAAGGGAGCTGAGAGCTCATATAGTCCGATCTAAGGGCAAGGCTGTGACCTTCACACACCCACACACCCGTCCCCTTGCTCAAGGGGGACAGTAACCACCCACTTCGTCAGTGAAACTTTTCGCAACCTGAGCGAGGCGCGAACTCCCGTCTACCAGATGGCAAGCGAGAACGTTACCACTGCGCCAGCGAGCGGTGTTGCAGATTGTGTGCAGTGCAGTCTTGCATAATGTGCTTAATGGTATGGGGTACTGTGTTGCAGATTGTGTGCAATGCAGTCTTGCATAATGTGCTTAATAGTATGGGGTGATGTGTTGCAGATTGTGTGCAGTGCAGTCTTGCATAATGTGCTTAATAGTATGGGGTGCTGTGTTGCCTCCTGGACAGGCATCAGCGACGGAGTCATCCAGCCTTTTCTGGTAACTCAAGAGGGCTGGATGATGCCCACATCTCAGCCTGGCCAGGTGGACTCTGTCCTCACGAGGGAAATAGGATTCAGAAGGGTGGGTATCAGGAGGCCGTGCATGCAGCTGTGTGTTGTCTAAGGAACTAAAAATAATTACAGGCTGCACAGCTACTACACCCACAGACCACCTACTGTACATCAAGAAACCAAAGTCTTCAAAGTCGAGGATCATCTAGACATGAGTAGCACACAAATTCTTGCCGCAGCCTCCACAAACCCACGCCATCCTCTACACGATATGGCGGCACATCCACACACAAATCAAGAAATATAAAAACAACACCCAGCACACGATATCATACACAAATACTGTCATCTCTCCCGCTTCAGACCAGCTTCCAGAAGCTAAAATATGATAAATAGCCTTGCTGGTACACACGACGATAGATAGGTGGCACCCATAAATATAAAGCATTGTTACAAACGTTTGGTGCTAGTTTGCGGTGTTAGGAGCGTAATGCTGTTTGGTAATGAGGCCTGGCAGTAAAGGGAGAGTATATTCGTAGACTCAGACTAACAGAAATGACAATGATTTGGTGGATGTGTAGTGTGTTCTTGAATGCGAGGCCTCAGGGGGCTAGGTTTATGAAGGAAGAGTTGAAAGGAAGGATGGGAGTGGAGAGTAGGCCTACTGTTGTAGTGAGAGGAGGTAGGTTGAGATGGTTTGAGAGGAAGGATGGGGCTGGAGTGTATTGGTGTTGTGATGAGGAGTAGATTGAGATGGTTTGGGAGGAAGGATGGGGCTGGAGTGTATTGGTGCTGTGATGAAGAGAGGTAGTTTGAGATGGTTTGGGAGGAAGGATGGGGCTGGAGTGTATTGGTGGTGTGATGAAGAGAGGCAGATTGAAATGGTTTGGGAGGAAGGATGGGGCTGGAGTGTACTGGTGTTGTGATGAGGAGCGGTAGATTGAGATGGTTTGGGCATGTGGAGAGGCTGGAGGATGACAGCTGGGTGCGGAAAGTGAAAAGTGTAAAGGTCGGGGGCAGGCAGACCCAAAAAGACCTGGGACGAGGTCATAGAGGCTGCCAGAGATAGAGCAACGTGAAGAGCGTGGGTGACCAAGGCCGACACATGCAAGCATACTGGAGCCTTTATAAACGATACGGTACGAACGATACAATAAGAAATATCTCATGGAATTGATGGATTTAACCTAATTATACGTATAACTTGTGTGTTTTCATCTGACGGGACTGGGTAAACCGCCACACCTTTAATACTAAGTGGTGGTTGCAGGATATACGATGAGTAGTGGTTATGAGGGACGGGTGACTGTCCTTGATTACTATAGTCTATTTGATTGACCTGTGCACTTGAGATGTATGGGGCAAGTAGGGTGTTTTTGTTTCGCGCCTGCAGATTGGCCGCAGATGATGTCACCGAAGTAAATGCATTCATGTATTGTAGTGCAACATGCGGACGTGGATGTACACCTTGGGTGGATATTATAGTGTAACATGCGGACGTAGGTGTACCCCTTTGGTAGATATTATAGTGCTGCATGCGGACGTGGATGTACACCTTGGGTGGATAGTATAGTGCAACGTGCGGACGTAGATGTACACCGTGGTTTGATGCAGTGCAACTTCGGACGTGGGTGTAGGCCGTGGGTAGATATTTTGATTCAAACAGGGGATGGCAGTCTTCCTCGACCTCGAAAAAGCCTTTGAGCTGGCAAGCCCTCTAGCCATCCAGGCAGCCCTTGCGGCCCGGGGAGTTGGGGGTAGACTTCTCTCATGGGTGGGGGATTTCTTTTTGCACAGGTCGGCAGGGGTCAGGTTTCAAGGGGAGCTCTCACCGTTTTACCACCATCTCAACGGCACGCCCCAAGGGAGTGTTCTCAGCCCCTTGCTTTTCAATGTCCTTGTTGAAGGGCTATTAACGGTGGATTATGGTCCCGGCGTGACTCTGCTGGTGTATGCTGACGATTTGGCACTGGTCTTTTCGAGGGGGGACTGTTTCACCCAGGCACCCGCTGCTCTTTCTCGGCTACACACCAAGTGTAATGAACTCGGGCTGAAGGTCAACCTCGGGAAGACCAAGTGCCTACCTTTTGGTCTCCGCCCTCCAGACCGTCCTCTCTTGCTTGATGGCTGCAGCATTGAGCTGGTCAAGCTCCACCGCTACCTGGGCGTCTATTTTGATGCTGGCCTCACTTTCGCCAAGCACGTCAGGTACCTGCGGGAGCGGGCTGCCACCCGAACTTCTGCTCTGCGTTATCTGTCTCGTCGCAGTCTAGGGGCATCCTATAACGTGTTACGCACCTTTTTTGTCCACGCTATCCGCTCTCTTGTGGACTACAGTGCCATATGTCTCACCAGCCTTGCCCCACATGTCTCTCAGTCCTTGGAGGTCCTTCAAAATGAGGCACTTCGCACCATGCTACATGCGCCACGCTGGACAAGGTTGGTTAACCTACGTCTGGAGAGTGGTTTTCCTTCACTGGCTCATAGAATTGCATTGCGTGCAACAGCTGAAACACTCCGGCTTGTGCATCGCCATCCACACCTGCCGGTCTCGGCTTTACTGCGGCGTTTAGCAGGCCGACCCCCTGACCCGCTTACTCGCCGTGACTGGGCTCGTGCCACTACGGCCCTACTACAGGATTTGGGCGTGGCTTCGGAGGTGTGCAGTGATCCTGAGGTAGACTGTCCAGGTTACTTGCCCCCGCCCCCCGGGTCGCCCCCCCCTTTTCACGGTTGCTATTCCTCAGTGCCCAAGCCTCGCCACTCCATTCCGGCAGTTCTTCGGCAGGTCAGTCTTTGTAGTATCTCTACTGTCAACTCAACAGCTTCGGCAGTCTATTATACGGACGGCTCAGTCTCCTCCGATGGCTCAGCGGGGGCGGCTTTTGCTTTGACTTTTCCTTTTGGACCATACACTGAATCCTGGCGCATCTCCACAGGGGTCTCAGCCTTCCAGGCGGAGCTGGTGGCTCTTCTCGGTGCCTTGCGTCATGCTTACCGGCATCAGCATCAGCGAGTCGTTCTGCACACTGACTCACTCTCTGCCCTTCAGTGTCTGGAGTCTCTCGCGCTTACATCTCACCGTTTCCTACTAACGGCTATATATACTGTTGCGTCTTTCATTCAGCAGCGTGGTGGCTCAGTGATTTTTCACTGGGTCCCTGGACATGTTGGCGTTTGGGGGAATGAACTGGCAGATACAACTGCACGTGCGGCTAGCACCACTCCCTGCTGTCACATTTCCGCTTCGCCCCTGTGCCACCCGTGTCCTCTCAGAGGTGTATGCCACTATCTACAGGCGTACCAGGGATGAGCATGAACTCTGTATTGCCGAGGGATCACGCTCGGCTGCCTGGTATGCGGCGGCCACATCTTATTCACCTCTTCCGATACCAACTGGATTACCCAACTTTATTCTAGTTAGGATTAGGCGTCTCCGCTTAGGTTTCCTGTGCTACCGCCAGGTTGCCGGCTTGGAGCCTGACCCATGCCCCCATTGCTATGCATGGTCCGCCGATCCTTTATCCCATTACTTACTAGACTGTCCGGCCACAGCGCTGCTTCTTGCAGGTCCTGGCGGAGGCTTCTCTCGTACTGGGGATGATGTCTTTGATGCAGCTAGGGTTGTTGGCAATGCATCTTTTCAGAGAATTTTGCGCACTGTGCGGGACTACCCTCCTCCTCGGTAATTCTCTCAGGCATTGATCCTGCTTTTTTTTTTTTTTTTTTTTTTTTTTTTTTTTTTAAAGGCTTTTCTCTGACGGGCTCTTAGTTTGCCCGTGCCCCACCAAGTGTGGGTAAATATCAAACAACAACAACAACAACGATTCAAACATCACTCATCGTTTTATAAAACTTTATAATCAAATTTAATTTTCTTTGACAACAGCAAATACGAATGTATGTGAGCGAGGTGGACGGGGAGACCAAGAATGAGATGGAGGGATTGAGTGGCGAGAATGGAGAGTGAGAGACTAACTAGGAGTGTATGTGAATGTGGTGGAGGGGGAGACCAGGGATGAGATTGTAAATATTTGCCCCACAACAGAGGTGGGGACACGGGCAAACATGAGAGCCCGTCAGAGAAATAGGCAGGAAAACTAAGCTCCCGAATGAGAGCAAAACACGGGCGACAGTGGCGGACGAGGAAGAGCGGTGAGGGCAGGAGAAAGATCGTAAGGCAGCTGCTGAATAAAGGGTGTAAGGGGCAACTAGCGCGAGGACATTGATTCATCATCGACAGTCTTCTCCCAGCACTTGCAGCAGTAACATCTCTTCCCCAGTCCCCTGGTAGTCAAACTTGGAATCACATCTCCCAAGACTTTCGCGCTGCTATCTAGGCGAACTTGCAGTTAACTTCAGTCATATGCCTAACCCTATCAATGAGTATTCTACCATATATTTTACCAGTCACACTAAGAAGGCAAATACCCCTATGGTTACCACATACTTCTTTCTCCCCTTTTCCTTTGTATAAAGGAACAATTATACCTGATTTCCAGTCCTCTGGAACCCTTCCCTCTTCCCAAGCCAATCTACACAACTTGCATATCCATTCCACAACAATCTCACCCCCATACCTCAGCATTTCACCACACACTTCATCAATCCCTGGGGCCTTTCCCATCTTGATCTTCTTCATTGCTTCCACTACTTCCGCCCTACTGATCTCTTCCTCCCTCCTCTCCTCTCTCCTTCTCCCAGCCATTCCCCAACCACTTATACTCGCACTGTTGTCACCCTCTACATTCAACAAATCCTCAAAGTGCTCCTTTCATCTCCTCACTGTAGTGGAAGGGTTAATGTAATGTGTGTGTGTGTGTGTGTGTGTGTGTGTGTGTGTGTGTGTATGTGTGTGTATATGTGTGTGGGAGAGAGAAAGAGAGAGGTGGGGGAGTTGATGAAATGATGTGGAAAAATACTACGTGTCTTGTAATCACTCACCTGCATTGCCAAAATTCTGGTGTGCATCTCCCCCTGCCTTCGACCTCCATTTTTCTAACGCTGTGTGTCCAGGTACAGCATGGTCTTGACGTTGGCTTGCTTGTTTGACTATCTTGCGTTTGTGTTCAGCCTTTGGTTCCTTCTCTCTGAAAAATGAAATAGTGCTAGTATATTATATTGCTAGCACTTACTGTTAGGAATTTGGCGGAGAGGAACATGCAGAGAACATCAGGAAAAAAAAAAAAAGAAAGAAAACTGTATAAATAAATGAGGGAAACCTGTCATAGAGGTATCCAGGAAAAATGGCCTTGGGTTCATTCTTCCTTGCATAAAAAAAAATACACAGAAATAATACAGACTCCTTCAATACTTCGTCTTAATTTAGTCCTTAATCTTAAAACTATGAGACCAAAGGAGAATTAAAGACCTCAGTTTTTGACGGTCACTAATGTAAGACTAGCAGGGATCAGATTTATTAGCCTGCATGCCACATTTTGAGTTCCTAATTAAGATATCATACAGGTAAAATCAACACATCAGTACAGGTGCATAATATCAGTGATGGTTTGTGAAGCGTGTTGTGAAGCATGTGAACTGCAGGATTTTCTATCCATCTATCTATTGCCAGCCGCCTTAATCCCTTATACGGGGTGGCCACAAACATATCGCATCCACGTCACCCTGTTCCCCGCCATTTCACTTCCCTACTCCCACTTCACACACCCCTTCCCCATATACCTCTCCACTCCATCCCTCCATCTCATCCTTGGCCTTCCCCTCCCTCTCTCCCCCTCCACCTCAGTCGCATACACTCACCTCTTCAGTCTCTCACTCTCCATCCTCTCCACATGGCCAAATCACCTCAATGTGTTTCTCCTAACGCTTCCTATCACATCCACATTCACACCACAACGCTCCTTCACATCCTCATTTGCCAGTCTGTCTCACTATGTGACTCCACAGGCTCCTCTCAAACAACTCATTTCCACTGCTCACGCTCTTGACTTATGTCCCTCCAACAACATCGAAGCTTCACTTCCATACGTTAGAGTTGGTATCACAATACTGTCATGTAATAAATTTTTCACTTCCGTGCTCATTTCCTTGTTCCTTATCACTGCCCTCAAGGAACCAGCAACCTTTCTTCCTTATTGTACCCTTTCAAGCACTTCACCCTCCAAACTTCCATCCTTACTCATCACGCTACCCAAGTACTTAAACGTATTCAGAGTTTCCATTTCCTCATCATCCAACCTCACTGTACATTCACTGACTTCACCTCTCTCGAAGACCATAACGTTATTCTTCCCTACATGTACCTTTAGATTCCGTTTCTTACACACTCTCCCAGACTCATCCACGAAGCCTTGCAGCTCCCCTTCGTCTTCACTTAACAACACAGTACCATCTGCGAACAACAATACAGTGAGTTTCGAAACACTGCCCTTTCTCACTAGGGCCACTCCAGCATCCACTGCCCTACCTTGTATCTCTTTTATAACGCCAACCATATACAGATTGAACAACCATGGAGACATGACACATCCCTGTTTCAACCCAGTCTTCAAATAGAAAACTTCACTCAGTTCACTATCCACACGCACTGCAGCCTTAGCACCATCATACATACCCCTCACAGCATTCAGCTACTTCCCATCTACTCCATATATTCTTAATGCTTTCCACAATCCTTGTCTATCCACCCTGTCATTTGTTTTCTCCAAATCCAGTATTTTACCGCAAATTATTACTCGATGCATTCCGGTATATATTATGCTTATAGGTCATGAAAATTTGCCAGTTTAATGACTACATTCATTTTGTTATGAGTATTTATTAGACTTTACAAATCTGACACATAATTATTACCAAGTTACAGTGACCTAATATATCTATCCTGGCATCATCAATATACTAAAACGTCTGGTGTCACTGTTCTGACATGCTTCCAATACTGTTAACTGTTTAAGCCGACCAGTGCTATGAACAGTTTTATGAAATATTCTTTTTTCTCATCCATGCATTCATCAGTGCCTAGAGTAAGTGTTTTAGCTATGGAACGGTTATCTGAACTCCTCGATATGTCGATAGAGTAAGTGGGAGAGGTTTAAACGACGGAATACAGAATACGGAAAGGTCAGTGAAAGTGATATCCACATTTGAAACAATGACTGGCAGCATCCAAGGTTGAACATAACACATGAAGTAATAATGATGAGACCAGAATATCTGACAGAATAGTGAAAATTCTTTACTTATTCAACATCATGACACCTTCTCATTATTATTATTATTATTATTATTATTATTATTATTATTTAACTGGTACAACCTGATGATTATAATTGGCTCAGGTGTGAACACTGCAGGTAACTGGGTTGTCAACAGTCTCCTCTACTCCTGCCAGCGTCTAGAGATTTCTCCTAAGATGGATGAAGCTCTACTGAAGGGAAGAGGCTGTGTGTGTGTGTGTGTGTGTGTGTGTGTGTGTGTGTGTGTGTGTGTGTATGTGGAGGTGTGGCTGTGTATGAAGGTGTGCCTGTGTATGGAGGTGTGGCTGTGTGTCTCTGCAGGATATTACACAAACCATCTCCATAACGTGGTGTCTAAATATGTATATCAACATTTCGTAAAGCCTCTTATTTCCTAAGTACAGAATCACCCACTGTCTATCAATAAAGATAATATATACTTACATATATTCACACCATATTACTTCTACCAATGACATACACACACTCTGACACATAAACATAACCAATACTTTACAATATTTCCACTTTCACAAACATCACACTCCCTACACACCCATCCCATTCCCAGATGTACTTTGCCAGCATGTGGTAGTTAATTCTGCCTTTCACTCTCCCTCATATTTCTCCACTTTCATATGCATCATCCCTCCTACGGACACCCATCTCCCACTGGCACCTCGTCAGCATGGAAGTTAATTCTGGCTATCACTCTCCCTCCGACTGTAAGGTCCGACCCTACACTGAACGTAGCATAGATTAATAAAGATATATATTCAAGGAAAAACTCCAGGATTATGTTAAGCTGAGAGAAGACCTTACAGAGCAACAGAAAAGAAAAATCAATTGACTCGCTACTATGGATGTATTTATATCTCGGTGCTCTTTCTTATATCTAAAACTAATCTCTGGAGGGGTGACCACAAACAAACCGCCTCCATGTTACCCTGTCATGCATCATCAGGCTGCCTCTCCTTCAACTCACACCAGCATCGTTCATATACCTCTCCACCGCATCCCTCCATCTCATTATTCTCGGTCTCCCACTACTCGTCTCTCCACCTAACTCACATACACTCTCTTATACTCCTTTCACTCTAACTTGTCCTAATATTACTGTCTCTGTCTTCAGTTCTGAGCTGTAGCAATACGAATACCAGAATATGACGCGTAAAATAAATAAATAAATAACAAGCATCATGGTAGGTGGTGGTAGGTGGTGGCGACCATCATCCACTCACTTGATGTAATGCTGCCTACTTCTTCCTTAGTCTTTATCATTCTTTTTCTGTGCCTCCCCTCCTCTCTTCCTATTTCTCGCATCTTTCCTGTCACTTCTTATTGCTTTTCTTTCCTTTACAGGTGGCTTTACATTGAGTGACAAGCCAAATGGTTTCCTGTAAGCCAAGAAACCATTTACAACGCTGGGTGGTAACCATATAACCAAACCATACGTGCTCCCTACGTGTCAACAAGTGGGTTGGTGGAGGGTTAGTGCCCCTCCCCGTAAAACAAATAACTCAAAGTCAAATGGCCACCCATTACGGGATTATGGCGTCTGGCAATAGATAGATAGATAGATCATGGTAGGAACGTACGTAGAACCGTAGTACTGTATTATATTTTCCTGCCACTGAGCTACATGAAATAAGCTACAAAGGGACGAAAACCTGGGCCAAGTTAAGGTGGAAGAACTATAGGTAATCTCTCAGTCTTCATTGCACATGGCCAAACCATCTCAAGGTACCTCTCCCAACACCCTCCAGCGCATCCACATCAACACCACAGCGTATCTTTACTTTTTCAGATTAATACAGACGATTTGGCGCAGCGGCGAGAACTCGTAGCTATCAAAGAACGAATGAACAGTATCCTCGCTTACCCTTCTGTACCTCAAGAAGACGGGGAAGCTGTTTACACACTATAATCCTATCACTGAGTTAATATACACACAGCACCTGCGTACTACGCCTTTCTCGGTTAGAGGGTGACTGATGGGATTCGGAACTTCAAGGGTTCACAGAGTTCCAGTTAGAGACAGAAGACTCATTTCAATCATGCTCGGTAACATTTGCTTTACTGTATATTTCATTTTAACTATACTCTTTTCACTTATGTGTTATATACTTAAACATTATCATTATCTATACATTAACCACTTCACTTTGAGAACGTCTCTTTGCCTCTGTTCATATTACTGTCAGACGATTTTAATTATCTAGAGTAAAACCTGTCGAAAATGATCGCTTATAGCATCATCATCCATTAACCTCTACGTAAGATGCGCCTTTTTAATTATATCTGCCACCGAGTCTCAAGATATTAATATATATATATATATATTTTTTTATTATGACATGCATATTAACATCTGACTGCCAGAATATATCTCAGCTGAATGAAATAATCTTAGTAAGTATTTAGGTGCGTTTACACTACCCATAAGATCCTCTCAGTATCCCACACATCATCTTGGCTCACCATCATCATCATCATAATCATCATCTTATCACCGTTATTATTAGATTACCCATCATATGACTACAACATGTGTGCCCATGCGTGTATTACTGCATGTGTATGCAGATATAAGATGTGTGAGTTAGAGAAAGAACAGAGGAATTAGTTGGAGAAGAACAGGGAGGCTTTAGGAAGGGAAGAGGTTGTGCCTGTGATGTCACATGGAGAGACAGGCTGACGAATGAGGATATAAAGGAGCGTTGTGGTGTGGATGTGGATGTGATAGGAAGCGTTATGAGGAACACACTGAGGTGGTTTGGCCATGTGGAGAGGATGAAGGGTGAAAGACTGACGAAGAGAGTGTATGTGAGTGGGATGGATGGGGGAAGAGGGAGGAGGCCGAGGATGAGATGGAGGGATGGGATGGAGAGGTATATGAGAGAGGGGGGTGTGAGTTGGGAGCAGGGCAGTGAAATGTCCCAAAACTTCTAGGAGTACTCCTAAAATTATTACTAAATGTGGTTGTAGATGAGAGTTGCTTCTAAAAGTTCCTCCTAGGAGGACTCGTAGTAGTAATTTCGCTCCTACCATGAAGTGTTACCAGCACAAAGAATCTATCTATCTATCTATATACCTAGGCTGCTTCCCCCAAGGAAAGGGAGGTAGCCGAGACAGGACGACACACTCCCCATTTACTCATCCATTCAAACACAGTCATTCGCATCTTAGCCCCAAAGGGGAGAAGGGACAGATCCTCACCGCACCACACCACACATGGGTCAACTGCGCAGTGCAATCAGTGACATCCGCAGCAGGGCCCGACGGCAGAGCTGGTTTACCCCTGCCACATTATAATAGACCCATCCCTTTACTCGCACCTGACCTGACTAGCTGATCAGACCAAATGCGGGAAAATATCCCCTCAGGGCTGCGTCATCATATATTCATTCACAATTTCTCTCCATTTATTTCTGTCACGCACAGCCACTCTTCCTTGCTCAACAAACATCCCTCTCGCATCCAGCGCTCTGATCACACTGTCCATCCATCCTATTCGTGGTCTCCCTCTCAGCCTTACACCTCTCACATCAGATCTAGTTATCTTTTTCACCAATCGCTCATTATCCATTCTCTCCATATGCCCAAACCATCGCAACACCCTCTAATCAACTCTACCAGCCATCTCCCGAACAACTCCAGTTCTCCTTCGCACTTCATCATTTCGCACCCGATCCATACGCGTCACTCCACACATACTCCTCAGACACCTCATCTCCATTACATTCAAACTTTTCCTCTCTGCTACACCCATATTCCATGTTTCAGCCCCATATAACGCAATCGGTACCCCAACACCCTCATACAGCCTTCTCTTTACATCCATTCTAAGCGAACGACATCTAAACACTTTTTTCATTCCTCCCAGCACCTTTCCTACTTCATTTATTCTAAACTTCACTTCTGCATCTATTCTTCGATCCATAGCAACATGCGACCCTAAATATTTAAAACACTCCACCTCCTCAAGCAACTCACCATTCAAAACTATATTCATCCCCCTACCATCTACCAACCTCGTACACTTCATCACTTTACTCTTATTCTCATTTACTTTCAATTTCCTCCTTTCACACACCCTTCCAAACTCCTCTACCTACTGTCTTAATCTCTCCTCTGAATCAGCCACCAGTGCAATATCATCTGCAAACAGCAGCTGCTTAAGATTCCACTCTGCTTAATATATTTAATAAATTACCATTAGAAAGCCTTAGAGTATCGGTAAGTAGTTTAAAAATGAAAAACTACTTTTCATATATATATAAACAACATCTATTTGATCATATATTATAATTCTTTACGAATGTCGATAAAATGGATAAAATGTAAACATTATCGTGTTGGTTTAGGCGACGTAAACAGAACCTGCCCAGCGAGGCGTGCGTTATGTGGAGTCCAGCATCCAATGTGAACAGTACGAGGAGTGTTATGTACAGGATATTAAGCCCCAAAAGACTGTTACTGCTGTTCCCAGAAGTGTGATACTGTTCAGAAAGGACTGTAGGGAGTGTAAGAGGTAAGCGACATGCAGAAGTAAAGCGGTTGCTTGCGAGAGGTGTGGTATCACGTGGCGTGCGAAAGACCAGTGGAAAAAGGAAAGGGGTGATAAAGTGAAGGATACAGAGGATGCTGAGACCCCAGAAATTGTGATTGCTATATAGTGGCCTAGAGAACAGAAGACATGGTGGGCAAGAGAAGGAGAGGGAAGGAGAGCACGACCATTCCTATGCATGAAAAGAGGAAGATATCAAAAAGAAGAGCCAGAGGAGAAAGAAGAGGATACCCAACAACCGGTAAGCTAAAGAGAAAGTTGTGGTTGTATGGAGACAGCATCCTGAAAGGAGTAGGCAGGGAGATCCATTTTTTAACAGATGGTTATTATAGAATTATGGACAGAACAGAAGGAGGAGCAGGCATAAATGATATTAAAGAGATTGTGAATGAGCATCTTAAGGAAATAGAGCCAGATGACTATGTTGTAGTGGAAGGGGGAGGTAATGGACTTATAGAAGTGCTGAGGGAGATAGATCAGATCAGATCAGATGATTGTCGTAGGTAATGCCTTTTCAACGGCACCTCCTGAACTCTATTCCTTTTCAATCATTCACTACGTTGTGTTTTGCTCCATTAATTTCTTTTTTCTTATTTCCCAGAGGTTATATAGGATACTTTTTTTCTGTTCAGTGTTTATGTTACTAAATAAAAAATTTCCAATTATTTCTTCTTTATTTTCAATGTAGGGTTTTTGTAACTCCACAGCATTCAATCTCTGTTCATTGTACACTGTGCACTCGAGCATAAAATGTTCCAGATTTTCTTTTTCTGCACTGCATAATCTGCACTCTGTATTTCCATTTTCATGTCTCTTTCTATCGAATAATGGCAGGCAGTTTGTTCTTGCTCTATAGAAGATTGTTGATGCTGGTCTGTTATCATATACTTGTTCTTCTCTGATATTCTCTTTCCATTCTTTATATATCTTCAGGCTTGTTTTCCTAGATACTTCCTCCTTCCATTTCTGTGTGTCCCAATTCATTGTTTTCTCCTTTAGTCTGCTTTTTGTCATAATCATTAATTCTCTGTCAGCTATTCCTATTAATTCCTTGTACTTATTGGTTTCCTTCATCCAGTTCATATTCTGTATATTCATCATTTCTAGTATAGTTTTTAGTAATTCATTTTTGCCCTGAAGAATACCCCTGGTGTACTCTAATCTACCTGTGATTATTCTTCGTTTAACTAATGATGCTCCAATCTCTCCCCTTAGTGTGCAGTTTGCTGCATACTTGGGTGCTCCTAATATTTGTCTGTATACTCCGTTCTCTATCCTTTGTAGCTTTTCAATTTCTGCTTCCGTGTAATTTATGATATTTGACCCATGAAGTATTGTAGGTACGGCTACATTTTTCCAGTAGGTTTGACCTATCATGACTTTATTACAACTCCTTGCTATTACCGAGTATGTAATATTTGCCATCTTTTGAGCTTTCTGTGCCATCATTTCCTTCTGTGTTTTGAAGTAGTTTCTTTTGTTATCTATCTGTAATCCAAGGTACTTTATATTATCAGTTACTTTTATCCCTTCTATTTCATCTGGCTGGTTTTTCATATTATGGATGATGATATTACTTTTGGTTCTATTTATGTTTAGACCACATTCTTGACTATATTCTATTACTGTTTTTAGGCTGTCTTTTGCATCTTCTATCGAGTGTGCCATTAGGAGTCCATCATCAGCAAAGAATAGTACTCCTATTTTCAGTTTCTCATTGATAAATCCAATATTTTGCCCTTCCAATTTTTCTATTATCAGGTTGGTTATTAATTTGAATAATATTGTTGAACCTGTGCAGCCTTGTCTAATCCCGCTAGTTATGTCCATTTCTATTTCAGAATCACCTACTTTTATTTTTGTTTTGTCTTCTTTATATATGTTAACAATGGTATCTATTATCTTTGGGTGTACCTTGTATCGCATTAGTGCCTGTACTATTTTCTCTCTTTTAATTGAGTCAAATGCCTTTGAGTAATCAATGGATATTATTATAAGAGGTTTTCCCTTCTGGTAGCTATCCTCTATGCAGTATTGTAAGGTTAATAAGTTGTCTTCTATTTTAGCTCCCTTTGTGAAGCCTGCTTGTGTTTCTTTAGCCTCGTTGTTTATGGTGATATGGCTATCCACAAAGTTTCCTATCAGTGACATACATATTTTGTATGAAATATTGGTCAACGCTATTGGTCTGAGCTGGTCTGATGTAGGTTTAGTTCAGGGGTTCCCAACCTTTATTTACCCATTACCCCATTTTCCACACCTCCCTTCACTCATTACCCCTCATTGCTTATGTTTCCACAATTGCATTTTAGCTGCTTAACATTTTGATGCCTAGATTTTAGTTTGAATGTAGGACTTAATTAAAGGTTAGGCTAAAACCAAGAGAGTTATTGCAAGGAGTAATTTATTTTTATTATTAACACTGATACCAAATAAACATGACGTTAAACATTCATCTCTGAATTTTAGTATAGGTCTGAAAGTCTATCATAACTGGTATGATTTTTAGATTTTTTTTTGTTTTTTGTTACCTCCCCCATTACCCTTCACAAAAGACCAAATTACCCCACTTGGGGTAATTTACCCCAGGTTGGGAACCCCTGGTTTAGTTGTTTTCTCTATCATTTTTGTATTTGACCATACCCATTCCTTAACTTCTGTCCCATCATCTATAATGTGCTGAAAGCAGTTTGTAAGGCTTTCTATACACTGCTCACTTTTTATCAGGACTTTGTAGAGTTCAGGCTTCTTTTGATCTGGTCCTGGGGCTTTTCTGTTTTTTAGCTTTCGTATGCAATGTTTTACTTGGTCTTGCGTAATATTTGGATATTCCATGGGTTTTATTTTGCTTTGTACTTTGCAGCAGTACAAGGTAGGGCAGTGGATGTGGGGGTGGCCCTTATACTAGGAGGGAATTCATATGTTCTCTCTATATTGTGTCCTATTGGTATATCTATATTCATTACATTCAGATTACTTTCTAAGTCCAGCTTGTTAATGTATTCTTGCCTTGTGTCACTATTCCATGCTTCATTTATTTCATGCTTTTTATAGATTTTGTCCCAAAATTTTATTATTTCCTCACTAGCCTGTATATCATTTAGTTTGTTACCTTCTTTGCTGTATATTGCTAACTTGTCTAATTTTTTGTCTATACCTCTTAGTTTATTAACATTCATTCATTCATTCATTCATTGCCAGACGCCATGTATCCCAGACAGGGTGGCCAAGGGCTTAGAGTTAATTGTTTTACAGGGAGGGGCACTAATCCTCCACCAACCCCACTTGACGTAGGGATGCCAACAGCATCTGGTGTTCCCCGGCGGTCACCCATCCAAGTACTAACCAGACCCAACGTTACCCTTTTCATTGCTTTCTTTTATTTCTTTTGTGAGCTTTTGTTCATGTTTAAACATCTCCTTTCTAATGAGGATTTGCACCTTCTGTTTTTGTTCCCTATAGAGCTCATATATCCTGTCTCTTTCATCCTGATTTTGTATGTTTCTTTTTTGCCTATTCAATCTTTTCCTCTCTTTTATTTCCTTTCTTATTTCATTGTTCATCCAAACAGGCTCCCTTATTTTATTTTCCCTTTCAATTACTTTTCTTCTATATCTTGTTTTTAGTGTTTCGCTGGCAGCTTCTTCTATTAATGTATTCATCTGTGTTATATTGGAAACTCTGACTTCATTAAGTTTCTCTTCCACTCTATTTGCATACTGTTGTAGTGATATCTCATCTGTCCTATAATACTCCACTGATTCCCACTTTCCTTGTTTGTTGAAGAATGGATATAACAGAGGTGACATTTTAACTGTAAAGATTACTGACCTGAAAGAAGAATGGTGGGTGACGATAGTTTACATGGGAGTGGAAGGAAAAGAAAACTATGAAGAAAATAAAAAGTTGTATGAAGTACTGCTGGAGATAAAGAAAGAAGTGGCAAACAATAAGTGGATAATAATGGGGGACCTGAATGCCCATATTGGTTTAAATAATGAGAGGGTGAACAAGAACGGACAGATGGCATTGGACTTCACAGAAAAGACCCAGCTTAAGATAAAGAACTGGGAGCTGGAAGACCCAGTAACATGGAGTGACAGAGGTATAAAATCAGCAATTGATTATATAATATTAAGTCATGAGGTTGAGACATATGGGTGCAAGATATGGAAAAATGAGAATGTTGACATTTCTGACCATATAATGATTGGAATTACATGTGGAAAGACCAATAGGCGAAAAGAAATAAAAAAGACACAATGGAGAAAGAAATGGGATATAGCTAATGCGAATTGGCAGAAATACAGTCAGAATCTAGATGACCAGATACGTGAGGAAGAGAAGAGAGGAAGGTCTATTAATGATTGGGAAAAAGACATTAAAAAGACCATAATTCAGGAGGCAAGAGGGACAATAGGAACAAAAAAATTGAAGATAGCAACGACAAGATTAAAAGGCTGGTGGGACAGGGAAGTAGAACTAGCAATTGAAGACAGGAAGAGGGAAAACAGGGTACAGAGAAAATGGGGAAAAATGATAAAAAAACATGGAGAATAATATAGACAGGACTGGGAAAGAGCATGGAAAAGATACACAGAGGCAAAACAGACAGCAAAGATAATAATCAGTAGAAAAATAGGAAAGTGGGAAGAAGAACAAGCTCAAAAACTAAATGATATGCCCTGAAGGGAAAGAGAAAGAGAAGGGTGGAAAAGGTTGAAGAGAAACCTTGGAGAAAGGGATGTAGAACAGTGTATTAAGTTAAAAATAAAGGGTAAAGAAACAGAAAATGAGGAAGAAATTAGATCCATTGTAGAAGGATACTGGAAGAAAGTAATGCTAAAAGACAATGAGGAAGAATCCACAGAGAATATCTGGATATATAGCGATAGCAAAGAAATGGGGAATGTAAGGATAGAAAGAAAAGATGTAGAAAAGGCTGTTAAAGCAATCAAGAATGGAAAGACAGGAGGAACAGATGGAATAATAGGTGAACTTATTAAATATGGTGGGGAAAAATTGACAAAGGCATTGACAAATCTGTTTAATAGTATCCTGGAGGAAGGGGAGGTACCACAGGACTGGAAAAGAAGTAGGGTGACACTTATACATAAGGGTGGAGGAAAAGCTAAGGAGGAAATTGGAAACTATAGGCCCATTAGTGTCATGAATGTATTAGCTAAGGTGTTTGGGATGATAATAAATGAAAAACTAATATCATGGGCAGAACAGTACAAAATATGGGGCGAGGAACAGAGTGGGTTCAGGAAGGGTAGGGGAGGCCTTGAAAATGTTTTTGTAATGAAAGAAATCATAGAGAGGAACAAGGAGCAAGGAAAAGAGTTATACCTAGTATTTCTAGACTTTGAAAAAGCTTGCGATACAGTTGATAGATGTAAATTGTTGATTGGAGATTGGAAATTAGGATGCCTGGCGTATGCAGATGATGTAGTACTCATGGCGGAAAACAGGAAAGACACGGAAGACCTTATGGAAATAGCTGACAGTTTTGGGAGGGAATGGAACCTAAGATTCAGTGCAGGAAAATGCAAGGTGATGGAATTTAATAACAGGGAGAAGAACCAGTGGGTGATGGGGAACAACGTAATGGAAATAGTAGATAAATATACGTACTTAGGTATAGAAGTGAGTAAGGAAGGAATAGGAGGGGAGAAACAAAGAAAGATTAATGAAGGGAAAGCTCGGAAGATGGCAGGCATGATTATAAATGGAGGGTGTAGAGTGATTAACAAGTATAACGTGGGTAAGAGTCTGTGGAAAGGAATAGCAGTGCCTTATTGTCTCTATGGATCGGAAATAACAAACTACCGAGATGGAGATATCATGAAACTGGAAAAAGTACAAAACATAGTGGGTAGATGGGGCCTGGGGGCCCCAAGAAGTACGGCAGTAGAAGCCATAAGGGGAGACATGGGCTGGAGCACATTCAAAGAAAGAATTGTGAAAGGAAAATTGGGGTTCACAAAGAAAATAGAAAAACTCAGTGTGGAAAGATGGGCTAAGAGGGTGCTGGAGGAAAGAGGGGCAAGATCATCATGGGGGAGAGAAATTAACAGATGGAAGAGGAGAGAAAACCTGGCAGAGGTTTGGAGTCATATAGAAGGCAAACAAATTAAGAAAAAGATTGAAGAGAACGGATTGAACAGATGGAAAGTGGGGTTAACAGGAAAGGTGACTCTGAAATGGTATAAAAGAAAGCAAAAACCAGAAGGGCTAAACTGGCATGTAGGAGACTGGGGAAGTAGACTGTTAGTTAAAGCTAGGACAGGTACTCTGGAAGTGAATGGTAGAAATAGAGAGGAACAGGACAAGAACTGCAAATTTTGTGAGGGGATAAAAGAAACAATGGAGCACCTAATTGTTGAATGCAACAACTACAAAGAGCAAAGGGAGAAGTTAATAGCATCAGTAGTAGCGGTGATAGGAATGGAGGAATGGCAGAGAAGACTTGAGGAAGAAGATGGGGGGATTTGTACAGTACTGGGACTATATGGGGATAAGGAAGAAACAGGGAGAATAATGAAGTTTGCTAAAATATTTCTAACACAATGTTGGAAGAAAAGGCAACAGCAAGAAGGACAGTAAATAAACATATAAAAAAGGTAACGAAAATTGAAGTGTGATCAAGAAAAGAGAAGAGGATAAGGAGCAAGAAGAGAAGGAGGACCTACGAAGCGATACAAAGCGACAGAGGTCACAAGAAGAAGAAGAAGAAGAAGGACCGAGAGGCTGAGGCAAAGCGCTATTGTTTTTGGAAATTAAAGATGGAAGGAGAGGAGATAACGGGTAGAGGAGCAACGAAGAAGAACTGCAAGAAATGT
Source organism: Coenobita brevimanus (assembly GCF_032717465.1). Lineage (NCBI taxonomy): Eukaryota > Metazoa > Arthropoda > Malacostraca > Decapoda > Coenobitidae > Coenobita > Coenobita brevimanus. Next base: position 378,658 of record NW_027643711.1, on the reverse strand, counting down.
GGATTTATTGGGAAAGTGAATTACAAGGAACTTTGCAGAAGGAGTGAAGAAGAGGAAGAAAAAAGGAGGGAAGTATGTCACATGCAAGAAGAGGGTATAAAGGTATGATGTTTATCTGTAATGCCTGCAAACCCAGGGTAAAAATTAACATGGACCAATGTGAAGAACTGAGGGAAGAGACCCAAGCTATGAAGGAAGAGCTACAGAAAGTGAGAGAGGAGCAGGAAGAGATGGGAAGGAGAATGATATATGAAGAAGGATTGGAATGAAAGAGAGGGAAAGGATGAACGTACAGTGGGGATGAAAGAGAAGTTGAATGAGGTGTGGAAGAAGCACATAGAGCTGCAGGAAAAGATGAATATATTTATGGAAGATGGGAGGAAAAGGAGAAAGAAATGAAAGAATTGGTAACTAATATTACTGAGAAGGTGCTTAAGAGTGTAATGGAAAATTTAGAAGAGAGGGAGGATAAGGAAAAGAGAAGGAAGAATTTAGTTGTGTTCAATGTGCTAGGAAGTGATAATAGGGAGGCCAGAGAGAGAGAAAAAGAGGGTACAGAGGTATGTGCTAGAATATTTAAAGAAGTATTTATCCTTCTTTTTCTGTGCCTGTCCTCCTCTCTTCCTATTTCTCCCATCTTTCCTGTCACTTCTTACTGCTTTTCTTTCCTTTACAGGTGGCTTTACATTGAGTGACAAGCCTAATGGTTTCCTGTATGCCAAGAAACCATTTACAACCCTGGGTGGTAACCATATAACCAAACCATACGTGCTCCCTATGTGTCAGTAAGTGGGTTGGCGGAGGGTTAGTGCCCCTCCCCGTAAAACAAATAACTCAAAGTCAAATGACCACCCCTTACGGGATTATGGCGTCTGGCAATAGATAGATAGAAGATCGTAAGATTGGACACAGATGATAATGAGAACTGACGGGACCGGAGAAATGAGAACATAAACAGTGAAGAGGGGGAATTTTTATTCAGGGTTATTAACATACAAGGTTTGTCTAAATGTAAAAGTAAGGAAGTAGAACAATTAGTAAATGATAATAGTATGTGATGTGTTGTTGTTGAGGTATTGCCTTTACAACGGCACCTCTAAACGATTTCCTTCTTTCTCTTTTCTCCTTCTTCTGTGTCTTTCTGTGGTCACACCTCCTCTTCTCTTACTACGTGTAAGCTATAATCAGTTGCCTGAATTTCTGAGCTCCTTCACTTTCCTTTCTCTTTTTTTCCAGCATTTAAATATTATTAATTTCTTTTTTTCAATACCACTTGTATTAAATAGGAGGTTCCCAAGTATACTATTTCTTTCCTCTATATATGGCTGTTGTAATTCTACCAGTTGTGTTCTTTCTTCCATATATCCTGTGCAGTCTAATAAAAAATGTATCAAGTCTTCTGTTTCTGCATTACACATTGGACAGTTTGTCTCAGTTCCCTTGAATCTATTTCTGTTTGCTAAATTTAGTGTATTAGATCTGCATTTAAACAGGATTATGGAGGCTGGTGAATTATCATATATTTCATCTACTCCACCTATTTCTTTCTTCCATTTTTTATATACTTCTAAGCTTGATTTATTTTCCATGTCTTTTCTCCACCTTTTTGTGTCCTCATCATATATTTTCCTGGTTAGTTCATCTTTTGTTATATTTTTTAACCCTTCTGTATTTAAGATTTTTTAGTGCCTTCTCACATTCCCTCATCCACTTACTCTTGCGTTCCCTCAGCTCTTCTACAATTTCAATTAATAGTGCATTATTTCTTCTCTTGGACATTGTTGGAAGGACACAAGTCAAGAGTGAGAGCAGTGGAAATGAGTTATTTGAGAGGAGCCTGTGGAGTCACGTGGAGAGACAGGCTGACGAATGAGGATATAAAGGAGCGTTGTGGTGTGGATGTGGATGTGATAGGAAGCGTTATGAGGAACACACTGAGGTGGTTTGGCCATGTGGAGAGGATGGAGGGTGAAAGACTGACGAAGAGAGTGTATATGAGTGAGGTGGAGGGGGGAAGAGGGAGGGGGAGGCCGAGGATGAGATGGAGGGATGGGGTGGAAAGGTATATGAGAGAGGGGGGTGTGAGTTGGGAGCAGGGCAGTGAAATGGCGGGGGACAGGGCGACTTGGAGGCGATTTGTTTGTGGCCACCCCAAACGGGATTGAGGCGTCTGGCAATAGATAGATAGATAGATAGAGATATTGAAGCTTTGCCCTCTTTATTTTTGTTTCCATTAGTGAAGCTCCTACTTCGCCCCTCAGGCAGCCTACTGCAGTGCTCATATTACCTCCCAGCATTGTTCTATACACCCCATGTTCTATTTTCTGTAGTTTGTCTATTTCTTCTTTATTAAAATCAATTACTCCTGCAGCATACAGAACTCCAGGGAGTGCTAGGCTCTTCCAGTAAGTTTTACCGATTAAAATTTAATTGCAGCTCCTAGCCATAACAAAGTAGGTTAAGTTTGCTAGTCTTTGTGCTTTCATAATGATGTTTTCTTTATGTCCTTTAAAGCAGTCTTTAGAGTCCACTACTGTTACCCCCAAATACTTAATTGAATTTACCACTTCTATTCCCTCTATTTCTGTTGGTTTCTCCTTCATATGGAATATAATCAATTTACTTTTGGAAGGTAGAGTCCCGGAGCATTGGAAGTCAGGTATAATTATTCCCTTGTACAAAGGAAAAGGGGAAAAAGAAGTGTGTGGTAATCATAGGGGCATTTGTCTTCTTAGTATAATAGGAAAAGTGTATGGTAGGATACTTATTGACAGAGTTAGAGAAAGAACAGAGAAATTAGTTGGAGAAGAACAGGGAGGCTTTAGGAAGGGAAGAGGTTGTGTAGATCAGATATTCATTCTCAGATCTTTAGTGGAAAAGTTTCTAGAGAAGGGAAAGAAGTTGTATGCGGCTTTCATGGATTTGGAGACAGCATATGACAGGGTGGATAGACTAGGATTGTGGAAAGTGTTAAGAATATATGGAATAGATGGGAAGTTGTTGAATGCTGTGAAGAGTATGTACGATGGTGCGAAGGCTGCAGTGCGTGTGGATGGTGAACTAAGTGAATTTTTCTCTTTGAAAGTTGGGTTGAAACAGGGATGTGTCATGTCTCCATGGTTGTTCAATCTGTACATGGATGGGGTAATAAAAGAGGTACAAGGTAGGGTAGTGGATGTTGGAGTGGCCCTGGTGAGAGAGGATAGTGTTTGGAAACTCCCTGTACTGTTGTTTGCAGATGATACCGTGTTGTTGAGTGAAGACGAAGGAGAGCTGCAAGGCTTGGTGGATGAGTTTGAGAGAGTGTGTAGGAAACGGAATCTAAAGGTGAATGTAGGGAAGAGTAAAGTGATGATCTTTGAGAGAGGTGAAGTCAGTGAATGTACAGCGAGGTTGGATGGTGAGGAATTGGAAAATGTGAGTACGTTTAAGTACTTGGGTAGTGTGATGAGTAAGGATGGAGGTTTGGAGGGTGAAGTGCTTGAAAGGGTACATCAGGGAAGAAAGGTTGCTGGTTCTTTGAAAGCAGTGATAAGAAACAGGGAAGTGAGCATGGAAGTGAAAAAGTTACTACATGACAGTATTGTGAAACCAACTCTAACGTACGGAAGTGAAGCTTGGACGTTGTTGGAAGGACACAAGTCAAGAGTGAGAGCCGTGGATATGAGTTATTTAAGAGGAGCCTGTGGAGTCACATGGAGAGACAGGCTGACGAATGAGGATATAAAGGAGCGTTGTGGTGTGGATGTGGATGTGATAGGAAGCGTTGTGAAGAACACACTGAGGTGGTTTGGCCATGTGGAGAGGATGGAGGGTGAAAGACTGACGAAGAGAGTGTATGTGAGTGAGGTGGAGGGGGAAAGAGGGAGGGGGAGGCCGAGGATGAGATGGAGAGATGGGGTGGAGAGGTATATGAGAGAGGGGGGTGTGAGTTGGGAGCAGGGCAGTGAAATGGCGGGGGACAGGGCGACTTGGAGGCGATTTGTTTGTGACCACCCCAAACGGGATTGAGGCGTCTGGCAATCTGTACTGTGATTCAATCAGCCATACAAGTCACAAGAGTTAGCAGTGATTATAATGACTTTGTAAATGGCAGAAACCCAACTTTGGTTGAAGTCCTTTATCTCTCATGTACATTAAGATCTTAGACTCATAGTGTCTTTCTCCAGGTTATTCATGTTGTCTCACTAGGAGCCATATGCTTTCAGACTAAGGAGAGCCACAACACCTTCCTTTTGCAAGTTTACCTTGTGTATTGTGCATTAGTATAATCATTTATGTTTGTCATGTGGAGTTTTGATATTAAAAAGGTATAGGATATAATAAAAAGGCAGTAAATTATCAAACCTTTTTTGGGCAGGGAACTCCTTCAGCAAGAATAATTCATGAGGTGATAGCCAGAATCCCTGTGAGGATTAATTGAGATAGTTTTATACCCAGGTGTTGGACAAGGATCTCCTTCACTTGAAAGATTGTTGGCAGTGACTAGAATTAAATATTTAAGTGTCATCCTGTCCCACAGTGGGTTAAGCTTCAATATGCAAAGTAAATGGCTAAGGAAGAGATGTTGGGGAGCTCCTAAGAGCCCCTGGTACCTCACATTGTCTTGCTATGCAGTCTTTGCAGTTAACTTTTACCATGCCTGTGATGTGATTTTTTTTACTCTTTTTTTTTCATCACATCACAAGGTGTGTTGGGTGAGGACAGTTCCCCAGCTTGCCCTGGCCAGGACGCCTGCACACTTGCTGGACACCCTTGTCAAAACAATGCTAGGTAAGTTATTCATAAATTAATTGAGTATGTATACCATCCATGAATTAACCATTAACCTCTTTGGCATATATATGGATAAGAAAGTCTACAGACATACTTTGAAAATTATGTGATTTCAGAATGAGCCTTTGCATTAGGGAACTTGAGGAGATTTGCTTTGGAAGACTTTGTAACTAGGAGTGCAGCCATAAGGTTAACAAGGTTGAAATTGGCAAGCCTGGAATACTGTATTGCCTTTCAGAGTGTATGATAATAATTTATGTTGGCTATGCATGTACTGTACAGTAGTAGGTAAATATGTGTATGTCCATTGTGCCAGACAGCACAAGGTACTATGTGTCTATGACGTGCAAGTAATCAGTAGGTAGTATTCTTTTCCATGGGATATGGGAGTACGTTACAGTTTAGTCCTTGTTGTTTATTATTTATTCCAATATATCCCAGCTTTTTCCATACATTTGGTAATATAAATTGAAGGATACAAGCATATAAATTTTATAGATAGCATGGAAGATTAATATATATATTTTTTAAAATTACTGTGACTTGACAGCAAAGAGGAATGCAAAAATAGGGAACATATGGCAGGAGTTCTTTCGTATACACAGCTGAAGACAGCTCACTGTCCCACCTTGTGATTATATAAGATTTGATACTGGCATTAGTGTAAAGTATAGTTTCATTGCTCCCTTCTAAATTTGTCTTTTCAACAGGTGTGTTGGTGTGGGTGGGAAGGGGTCATGTGAGTGTGAGTCAGGCTGGGTGGGTGAAACCTGCATGCACTGCACTCAGCCTGTCTTTTTTGCACACAGCAGTTATGTCAAGATGGCACTCACCTCTGTTCCACCTCCACATACCACCTTCCTCCAGCTCAGGTGAGATCAACTGGCCTTCGGTCATAGTCCCTTCCTTACTAGAACTACACTTGATCATTACATACCCCCTCACACTTGCCCATATTCCCACACTCTTAACTTTATCACCTGGAACTACAGTACACTATATAGTCCATTCCAGATTAGAATGACAGTTACCCATATGGGTGATGTAGTTTGAGTGAGAAATATGAGTAAAATTCTGATATTGGAATGGACTGTGTTGTTGCCTCAGTCCTTGCTCATTGAGCAGTTGAGGAGCTTTTTTACTAGATCCTTTTAATTTATGCAAAAATAAGAAAGCAGTGATTAAAACTCTAAAAATATTGTTCCATAAGGAGTCAGATATGTGATAGCCCTGTTTACTACACAACATAAGAAATCTTTTGACATAGCTTATGTTGTTTTAGCCCGCTGCACCTTGCTTATTGGCAAGTTAAGGAGCCACAGCATAAGAACCCAGTTATTTGTGCAGAAAATATAAACAAAAGGTTCAAGCTCTACTAAAAATTGTTTCATCCATAACTTATCAAATGAAATGAAATCCTAAGAACTACACCAACCATTTGATTTATGCAGAAGTAGAACCCAAAGACTGAATCCTTTCAAAAAATAATCCTGTTAAAGAAAATGGAATTAAGAGAGCCTTTGTGTTTTAAAAAAATAATACATTCAGAGAAAGTAAAAGAAAAAAAAAAGGTCTGTTTTCTTTTTCTGTAACTCACAAGTGCCTGTAGGATAAAGCCAGTTCAATTCATGTCAGGTTAAAAAAATGAGTGAAATCTGTGTTATGTTCATCTTTATACATTTCTTTTCCTCACCAAGTCATTTGTTTCATGAAATTTCTTTTATTTCTCCCTCTCATGCTCTCATTTACCATATCCAGACATCTTTTTGGCCTTCCTTGCCTCCCCTTGTCCTCAGACTCACACATATATGCAATACCCTCCTCTCCTCCTAGTTCATAATCATTCTGTCTTTATGACTGTACCATCAAAATGCTCATCTACCCACTGATCAATAGAAGGGCCATGCAGACAGTCTTCATTATTAAGTCACGGATGTGTTCCAGACCGTTACAACATTTTCCATGTACAGTAATTGGTGATGAAAATTGGGGAACCAGGGGAATTAAGATTTATAGGTTATAGTGGATTTTTGATTGACAAATTAGTTTTCCATCCATCCATCCATCATCCAATCCTACATTGCCCCATGAGGAGTGTAGGAGCCGGGGGTTAGGCAAGTTGGTCCTGACATTTAAGATGAGAGCGATGTTTTACCATTATTTACTGTAGACCCATTCAGCCAGAGGAGATGCTTTATATTTTATTCTGACAAATACCTAGTGATTTATTCAGCTAAGGAGAGATGCCTTGGGGTGGAAGGGTTAGAAAAAGTCTCCATTATCCTGCTGCTGGATAATGTCAACTGTATTTTATTCTAGCCAGAAAATATGTTATTAATTTTTAAAGAGACATGTAAGGATGAAGAGGTTCTTACTGTATAATAACATGAAAAGAGGCAACATACAGCAAGGGGATATGGTAAAAATATTTTTTGTAAGGTTGTGGACATGGGAACAATAAAAGCAGAGGACTTTAAAAATGTTATTTACACAAGCAGGTCCTGTTATACAAGTATCTGCTATACAAGAAACCAGTGATATGAGAATGGGCAATTTAGACCCGATCTCAGTTATGCGAGCAGGGTCAGTTAGCCTAACCCTATTTTTCTCTTAATTTATGTACTCTGTTATATGAGTTTCACGATCCTTTTATTTTGTTTGATATACAAGTGTCTGCTCTTTTGCTATCCAAGCAGTCTTCCATCAACACATCCCACTCATTTAATGGGACCCAGCTGTATTGAGGACTCACTGTTATATATTTGTAAGGTTTCGTACGTGGGAACACTCTGGTCAGCTGGTGTGGGTGGGGTCACAACATGGGCGTGACCTGGCAGCGCTACACCTAGTCAGTGGGCGGGTGTGTCTGAAGCTGCTGCTACACCCTGCTGCACTCACACACCTCTGCCTCACCCAGGTCGTCCTTACTGATGGGCAGTGGCACACCATATATATCCGAAGGTACTGTGTAAGGTTTTAATTTCAAAATTATAATAATGTGGTATTAATAATAATGATAAATAATAATAATAATAACTAGGAAGCACTCAAAGAGCGCATACCTCCGCCAATGCATGATCCAGATTTGGATCCACCCCAAAATTTAATAAATTCTTCCTTGGCCCATGGCCCACCCTTCCACTAAACTTCATTGATATAATTGAGAACTTTTGGAGATACTGTCTGGACAGACAGACAAATGTAGGTGAATATATAACCTCCTTCAACTTCATTGGTGGCGGTAATAATAATAACTTTATCATCATTGTTATCCTCATGTTTTTTTCACTTAAAAATAGAATGAAGTAGGATGCTGATGCAAGAAAAGAAGAAATATGAAATTAGGAGAAGTACCAAAAGCATGCTCAGTGAAATGGGCCCGACATCCATAGAATAATAATATTATTATATGAATAATATTAATGTTTTTGTGAGGGCAGAGTGTGTGAGTGAATAGTGATGATATAATGAAAACAGTGCCAACAACCAGAATAATGGTGTTACATTTGTGAGGATAGAGTTTGTGAGTGAACAGAGATGGAAGTGAACCAGAGTGACTAATTATGATGATGATGATGATGATGTTGGCTATGTGGAGAGGATGTAAACTGAGAGACCAATGAGGAGAGTGTATGTGAGTGAAGGAGAGGGGAGGAGAGGGAAGGGGAAATGGAGGATGAGATGGAGGGATGAAGTGGAGAGGTATATGAGAAAGGGGGGTGTGGGCTGGGGGGAGGGCAGTGAAATGACGGGGGACAGGGCAACACGGAGGCGATTTGATTCTGGCCACCCCTTATGGTATTAAGGCTTGTGGCAGTTGATAGATCGATAGAGAGATAGATGTTGATGAGGATGAGGATGATGATACTGAAGACTACAATAACACATCCAACAATAATAATTATGTTTTTGTGAGGACAGGGTAGGTGAGTGGGCAGAGATGGAGGTGGACCAAGGTGATGGCCCACTGTACAATGCTACCCCAGCCCCTGCCTCCCCCCAGGGATGGTCCACACCCCTCCTGGTGGACCGACAGGAGGGGGTCTACGTAGGAGGCTCACCAGAGTATGTAGGAGTGAGCCTTTATGTTGGTCATCATGACTTCCATGATGGTAAGATCTTTTTGCCTTTTGTTCTGCATAGCTCTCTTAATGGTAAGTTCTTTTAACCCATTGTTCATGATGACTGCCTTGATGATAAGTCCTTTTTGCCTTTTGTTCTTCACAGTTTTCATGACATTAAGGTCTTTTTGTCCTTCGCTGGCCACCATTTCCATGAGTATTAGCATTTTCCACCATTTTTATGAATGTCGATATTAGTGTTTGTTATTGAGGCAGTTGTCAGTTCAATCACAAGATTTTTTTTTTTTCAATATACTGTATCTCAAAGTTCTCCATACAACTGGTACTATACTACAAGTTAGGGAAAACTAGTAAAGCTCCTTTATAGGTAGCAGTGGATCTGTAATCAGTAATTTTTATATAATTTACTGATAGAAATCCAGTTAGAGAAAGTTGTGTACAAATGTGCCATGGTTTGATTGCAAGAGGCCAGAGGTTTTTCTTTAATTTGTAATGTTGTCAGGGATGTAGGATGGTTTCTTATGACTTTAATTAACTGGATTATGGAAGTGTAGTTATTAACCCTACCAAGCCCTGAACTCTGTGTGGCTTGCAATGGGGCAGCAAAAATGAGGCTGTTACCAATTATTTTTTACCTAATAAAGACTATTTATAACTAGGACTTACTGTCCAGATCTTTCTTTTGTAATATATGATGTTTGTCAGGCTGCCTCAATGACCTGCAGGTGTCTTGAGTGCCCAGACGCATGTTCTCTCTGTCTCTTCCAAAAATTTAGATGTTTAAGTTCACTGATAATTAGCCTTTTTTTTTTTTTTTTTTGTATCTCACTCATGGTATGTGTCCAAGTGTCTAGACATACAATAAGATCTCCTTAATCTCTTTTACAGTGTGGATCTGTTTGAACTGTGTCACACAGCCAAAGACCTCTTCTCTCTTGATGGAGCAGTATTATATTATGGTTGTATGACTAGATCCGTGTGTTTGGTAATTTGGACCTTCATTTTGTTATATATGTGTTCCTCCAATGATGTTTAAGGTTGCCTGGATGACCTACGAGTGTCTGGAGTGCCACTGCCCCTGCCACCTCTGGTTAACACATCAGCCCTAGCCCAAGCCACCATGTTCACTAGTGTGTCTGCTGGCTGTACTGCCCCACCAGCCTGCAATAATGTCACCTGCCTCACCCCATTCACCTGTATTGATGTCTGGTGGAGGCATGAATGTGGGTTAGTACAGTACTTTCTTTATCTCTCTTTATCTGCATGTCTCATTCTGTCCACATCTGTTAGTTTGTAATATATTCCACACTAAGAAATACACAGTGTGAGGAAATTAAGAGGAAGTTCCACATTAAGAAACAAACATTGTGGACAAATTAAGAGATTGCATGGCTATTGAGAATGTTAGTGGGGTAATGCACATGGACAGGTCAAAGTGGTTTGAACACATGGTGAGAATGTGTGAGAGCTATTGGATGGGAGAGCTGAATGTGGGAGGGATAGCCCCCATTGTTAGACCAAGGAAGATGTGGAATGAAACTGCATGAAAGGGCCTCATGCTTAGAGAACTTGACCAGAATTCTTTACGAACAATGAAAGAAAAGGTTGACTTTGGCGAACAAGGAACACTGGATTACAGAATGTATGAATGTACAATATTTCTTTGTCTGTCTGTCTGTCTGTGTCTCTTCACTAGCATGATACTGTTTATACTTTCATCCTCGCTCATAGGGTTATCAGACACCAGAAACCAAACCAGAGTGAATTAAGTATTGTATTACAGGAAAAAATATGACAAAGCAAAATTATTCTAGAATATAATTAACTGTGAAGCTACATAACGTGGTGAATGTTTTTGGCATATCCGATAGAGCCAGGATTCCGGGGGCTTGAATGATGAGTGAATGGAAGCGTGGCCCATTGGATTGGGCAATTTTGGGCTGTCTGGACATTGCTACTCCTCACCCTGCCTTTGGGTGGGAAAGGAGGTCCGGATGATGATGATGATGATATAATTAACTGCTGTGAAGATTTATATGTCCTGCAGAGTAATTAAAATAATTGTTAACCATGGACCTTCAGGTGCCTAGAGGGATCAGAGGTTACACGAGAGGGTGGGCACTGTGAAGACGTTGATGAGTGTCAGTGGTCACCCTGTCTTAATGGTGGAACCTGTGCCAATGCCAGCCCAGGGTATTTTTGCCACTGTCCTTCCTCCTACATTGGTGAGACCCAAAATACATGCTGCTTATTGCTTTATTGCTGTGTTTCTCAAGTTTTGCCAACTCTCATGCTTCCCAGTCTTTTGACCAAAAGAGCTTGACCATGTTTATGTACATTTACGTAGAGTGTTTGTGGTCAGTAAACTCTAAATAATATAATCCATGTGGCCAGTAAATATATAAAAAGACATGAATATATTTAAAATACAGTTTCTTATAATTTCATTAAATATTTCTTAATAAAAAAAAATCATGTTCTGATATGAAGCTGTATTTATACTGTATATGCAAAGAGAAAATTAATAGGTATTCAAAGGTATACCAAATTGTGAAGGAAGAGGTACTACAGGGTCCTTTAAGCTAATGATAACACAGCTGCTTCCCAAGAACAGAGGCAGTGACTGATGTGTATTGCAGGGCAGCACTGTGAGGCAAGGTCAGTGGTGGAACATGGCTTCACCCTCTCCCTGGCGACACTGGTGGCTTCACTGGTATGGTTCTTCATACTCTTAGGTCAGTACCAGGTTTAATTGCTCATGAGTTACATTTTGTCATCATAATCAACAGTAACAATATTAGCATCTCACTCTCACAGTTATAAATATGGTTAGTAAGATTCATCATAATAATTGTCTTCATCATCATAACCTTTTTCTTGCTGTCACTAAAAGGGTGATTTGAATACCAGTAAGCATCATGATCCTTATCATCACCCTGTCTTCACTACAGTAGTGAGATGGATAGGCTTTAAATATGAATCATCATCATCATCATCAAATAGGTATTTTAGAATAAAGGGGATACAGTATTCTCAGACTGTGCATATTTTTAACCCTTTCATATCAGATGATACTAGCCCTTTCTTTTCCAGAGGTCTTCCTTAAGCAAAGCATAAATGATCTGGCAGTAGCAAGAATAATAGTTAAAAGATGTGCTTTTACTGGAGTGGTTAAGTTAGATTTATTTAAATTCCCCTATTATCAAAGGCCTTTCTCTCACCATCCACTGCTCTCGGGTGACTGTAGCCCTTTTCTCTCTTCCTTCCTTCTTCTCTTCCATCCTCTTCTGTCTTTCTTTCCTTCATTCCTTCCTCTTCAGTCTGTCTACAGGTGACTCTGCACTGAGTGACAAGCCAAATAGTTTCCTGTACTCTAGGAAACCATTTACTACACTGGTAACCTTATAACCAGTACCACATTATGGCTTCGGGTAGTTTAGTGGGTAATTAAGGCGCTCCAGTCTAATTGAGCCTGTAAAGATGTATAGCAGGGATGAGTGAGGCTGGTCGCACTCATCTTAAAAGTCAGGACCAACTTGCCAAGCCCTGGGCTCCTACACTTCTCATGGGGCACCATAGGAATGGATGATGAATGATTGATGATGATCAAAGGCCTTGCTGAAGCTTCACTATTAAAAGTTTTCCTTAAAACTCAATAAATTAGCTGACTAAACCAGGCTTAAAATATAAAACACAAAACTGTACAAAAGGAAACAAGGGTCCAGCTGTCTAAAACTAGAACCTGCTGGTATTTTCAGACTTTCATTTATACGGCTGGTCAGCTCAGGAACTTCTTTCCTCAGTCTGTCCTTCCCATTGCCTGTGACCTCGTCTGTTACATGTCCAGGTATCTCAGAATGAATGTATATTGATTTGGTTTCTTTTTTTCTATTATCCTTGGAAGAAATAAGTCTTGTAGGTTCTCAACTATTTGCTTTTTTTTATTCATGGAAAGATGTATGGATTCATAAGAAAAGCAGAGACTGAGTATCCATATTTTTTTAATATAATCCTATTACCCCGCTGTATCCAAAAATAACTAGCTAAGGGCTAGGGAGCTTGCTTAATTGATGAGAATACAAGCCATGTGTACAGAAGCATGGCTCACCTCAGTTTGAGGATTCCTTCAGAAAAAGGATGGCATCATCATTTTGAACTGAGTGATTAAATCCTTCAGCATTTAGCTTCATGTATTGTTTTCACTTCACTCAGGTAGATATGAACTCAGGGGACTGGTGGTCAGCATCCCCTGAAAGGAGGATGGTGATCTGCTGCTGAGCACTTAACAAAATGCTCCTGTAGACAAGAATACAGGATAATTGATCAGGTAAATGAGAGAGCCTTCGTTAGTAGTGGACAGTGGTGTTTAGCACAGGAGGCATTTTAGCACCTGAGTCCTAGTGATGTGTTTTGCTGACCTTACACAACTCTTCTATTACTGCTGTATGAATGGTGGCAGTTTGTTTGTGATCATAAACAAGGGAACATTGATACCAACCCACTTGTTGACATGTAGGGAGCATGTATGGTTTGGTTATATGGTTACCACCCAGCGTTGTAAATGGTTTCTTGGCTTACAGGAAATCATTTGGCTTGTCACTCAATGTAAAGCCACCTGTAAAGGAAAGAAAAGGCATAAGAAGTGACAGGAAAGATGAGAGAAATAGGAAGAGAGGAGGACAGGCAAAGAAAAGAATGATAAAGGCTATGGAGGAAGTAGGCAGCAATACATCAAGTGAGTGGATGATAGTCGCCACCACCTACCACGATACAGAAATAAACTGGTAAGAAAGGTGCCTGGGTGCTTCCCCAGCCAGTGGGATTATGACTTTCTTTTATTTAGTCACACTTGTGTAGGAGCTGACTAGCGTGGGCCAGCTGGTCTATTGTCATATAGTACTGGTATTTCTTTGATGGGTGACGGGAGGTTGGGAAACTACAAAATATAAAGGTGGAACCGGCAAAGGCCTGCGGTAAGTGAATATGGAGGTAACTGGAGTGAGGTAAGTTGCCTAAAGAATTTAATAATGCTGATCCAAGAGTAGCCCCATACAGCAAGAGAATTGGGCACTACTTGACAAGTATAACTAAAGAAGGTTTAAGGTGTTGCAAACACCATAATATGGTGTTCAATTGCTCTGTTTGGGAAACTGAATGTCCTTACGTCTTTATCACCTCTCTTCTTATGCAATTTTTTGCAGTGTCCTCTTGCTAATGCTTCTCCATATGTTAAGTAATCATTTATGTCTATTTTCTCCTTTCCTGATATGCATTTATATAGCATTATCATGACACCTCTTTTCCTTCTCTCCTGTAGTGTTGGTAGATTCAGTTTATTTAGTCTTTCTTCGTAGCTTAGGTCCCTTAAGCTTGGTATCCATCTTGTAGCGGCCTTTTGAACTTTTTCAATCTTGTCTATGTGCTTTTTTAGATGAGGACTCCAGACTACTGATGCATATTCCAGGGTTGGTCTAATGAATGATGTTATTATCCTTCTCAGCATGTCTTCATTTATGTATGTGTGTGTGTGTGTGTGTGTGTGTGTGTGTGTGTGTGTGTGTGTGTCTGTGTGTCTGTGTGTTCTTACCTAATTGTATCTACAGGAATGAGTCGTACTGTCCCGTGTCTTAAACCATTTTTATCGTACATATCCTTAAATTTATGAATTGTTTTGGCACACACTTTCATCCGGTAGTGAATTCCACTGACCAATTGCCCTATTTGGGAAACTAAATTTCCTTACGTCTTTATTGCCTCTCTTTTTATGCAGTTTTTTGCAGTGACCTCTTGCTGATGCATCCCCATAGGTTATATACTTATTTAGGTCTATTTTCTCCTACCCTGATATGCATTTATATAGTATATATAATATACAGTATAATCATGTCTCCTCTTTTCCTTCTTTTATAATATAAGAGAAGGAAAAGAGGAGACATGATTATACTGTATATTATATACAGTATACTATATAAATGCATATCAGGGAAGGAGAAAATAGACATAAATAAGTATATAACCTATGGGGATGCATCAGCAAGAGGACACTGCAAAAAACTGCATAAAAAGAGAGGCAATAAAGACGTAAGGAAATTTAGTTTCCCAAATAGGGCAATTGGTCAGTGGAATTCACTACCGGATGAAAGTGTGTGCCAAAACAATTCATAAATTTAAGGATATGTACGATAAAAATGGTTTAAGACACGGGACAGTACGACTCATTCCTGTAGATACAATTAGGTAAGAACACACACACACACACACACACACACACACACACACACACACACATAAATGAAGACATGCTGAGAAGGATAATATCATTCATTAGACCAGCCCTGGAATATGCATCAGTAGTCTGGAGTCCTCATCTAAAAAAGCACTGATACACACAGGCACTGATACACACAGGCACTGATACACACAGGCACTGATACACACAGGCACTGATACACACAGGCACTGATACACACAGGCACTGATACACACTGGCACTGATACACACAAGCACTGATACACACAGGCACTGATACACACAGGCACTGATACACACAGGCACTGATACACACAGGCACTGATTCACACAGGCACTGATACACACTGGCACTGATACACACAGGCACTGATACACACAGGCACTGATACACACAGGCACTGATACACACAGGCACTGATACACACTGGCACTGATTCACACAGGCACTGATACACACAGGCACTGATACACACAGGCACTGATACACACAGGCACTGATACACACTGGCACTGATACACACAGGCACTGATACACACAGGCACTGATACACACAGGCCCAAATACACACAGGCACTGATACACACAGGCACTGAAACACACAGGCACTGATACACACAGCCACTTATACACACTGGCACTGATACACACAGGCACTGATACACACAGGCACTGATACACACAGGCACTGATACACACAGCCACTTATACACACTGGCACTGATACACACTGGCACTGATACATACAGGCACTGATACACACTGGCACTGATACACACAGGCACTGAAACACACAGGCACTGATACACACAGGCCCAAATACACACAGGCACTGATACACACAGGCACTGATACACACAGGCACTGATACACACAGGCACTGATACACACAGCCACTTATACACACTGGCACTGATACACACTGGCACTGATACACACAGGCACTGATACACACTGGCACTGATACACACAGGCACTGAAACACACAGGCACTGATACACACAGGCACTGATACACACAGGCCCAAATACACACAGGCACTGATACACACAGGCACTGATACACACAGGCACTGAAACACACAGGCACTGATACACACAGGCCCAAATACACACAGGCACTGATACACACAGCCACTTATACACACTGGCACTGATACACACTGGCACTGATACACACTGGCACTGATACACACAGGCACTGATACACACAGCCACTGATTCACACAGCTACTGATACACACTGGCACTGATACACACTGGCACTGATACACACTGGCACTGATTCACACAGCCACTGATACACACTGGCACTGATACACACAGGCACTGATACACACAGCCACTGATACACACTGGCACTGATACACACTGGCACTGATACACACTGGCACTGATACACACAGCCACTGATACACACAGCCACTGATACTCACTGGCACTGATACACACTGGCACTGATACACACTGGCACTGATACACACAGGCACTGATACACACTGGCACTGATACACACTGGCACTGATTCACACAGGCATTGATACACACAGGCACTGATAAACACAGGCTCTGATACACGCAGGCACTGATACACACTGGCACTGATACACACTGGCACTGATACACACTGGCACTGGTACACACAGCCACTGATACAAGCACACACCGTAGCACACATTACTGCACTTACACACATGCATATCCACGTTAGACACACACACACACACACACACACACACACACACACACACACACAAACAATACTCTCTAATGGATCTTGGTGTGGAAATGTGTTTATGTAACTGGTGGTGTGGGAGGTTGCCGTGGTAACACACAGGACATCGCACCAGTCAAGCAAAGATTTTCTTAACAATATATTTTTGCATAAGGCTGGTTAATATCCTTTTGTTCACACACACACACACACACACACACACACACACACACACACACACACACACACACTCATTTACTAACATCCATACCCAAACCTCCATTCACACAGGCTTTGTGATCTTGTCCATCCCTCCACACCCTGTATCCCTCCCCGACACAAACACAGGCTCACCTACGTACACACAGACAACTCAACACACACACACACACACACACACACACACACAGGTATACGAGTACACTGAACAGGCGAAACTTGGAATTTGACATCCGTAGACTTTTTTTCAGGCAGCAAAATTTATTAGCGAATATATAGCCGATCGAAAGTTAGGTTAGGTCACTTTGGGCAGGGTTTGGTCTGATTAGGTAATTTTTGGTTGGGTTGGCTTCAGTTCGACTAGATATAGACGGATTAGGTTAGATTGCTTTAGAATACGTCGGTTTTGATAGGTTTTGGGATGGGTTTTATTTAGTTGGGTTAAGCTGGGTTAGGTTCGGTTGGATTAGGTCATTTTAGGCTTGACTGGGTTGGGTTAGGTCGGGTATGGTATGGTTAAGTGAGACTGGGTAGGATTAGGTAGGGTTAGATGCAGTTAGGCTGCTTCAAAATAGGTTATGTTAAGTATGGGGAGGTTACGTGAGATTGTGAGGTTAAATACAATTAGACTGGGTTAGGTGAGGTTAAGCTAGATTAGGTTGGGTTGATTTAACTAGGATGTGAGGCCTGGGGGGCTGGTTAATGACTGAAGAGTTGAGAGAAAGGCTGGGACTGAGGTGTATTGGTGTTGTGGTGATGAGGGGTAGATTGAGATGGTTTGGGCATGTGGAGAGGGTGGAGGATGATAGTTGGGTGTGGAAAGTGAGAAGTGTGAACGTCGGGGGTAGGATTGTGAGAGGCAGACTGTCACATTTATAATAGCACGTAAGTTAAATGAGGAGGGAAATACCACTCCTGAATGTGTGCTGCTTTTTTTTTTTTAAAACCTGAAGTACCTGTACTGATGCTGTATTACTTGATATATTGTATGTCAGCATCTGTTGTGCACTAGTTTAAACCTGAGTATAATCATGTAGTGTTTGCCTAAATATAACTTTTAGATGGATCAGTTACAGAGAAAGAGTTTATTTCTAGTTAGTTTTCATGAGCCTGTGACTGCTAGTAACTGTCATAGTTTTATAAAATACTTTGGTGTTAGCTTGAATAAAAACTGTGTGCATCAGGTCCAGTCAAAGGGTTAAATGGTGTAGGGAGCATAGGTGGCTTGATAGCAGCCCTTCCTTAACAACCTATCTGTCCATCTGTCTATCTGTTGCCAGATGCCTTAATCCCATAAGGGGTTGCCACAAACAAATCGCCTCCATGTCGCCCTGTCCCCCATCATTTCACTATTGTGTTCTCAGTTCACATGCCCCTCTCTTGTATACAACCCTTTCTCATAACAACCCTTTTTGTATATTACACCTCAGCATTATGCACTGTTATTTATGGTGCTTGTACAGTGACAGTGTTGGCATCAGTAATATACAAAACCACACTGAGATGAAATGTGCACAGTGAATGGCTCAGAAAGAGGTGCTGAGATATATCCAAATCCACCAAGAATACAACTGTAAATGGCAATGTTGTACTGATTATGATAATTGATTTTGCAGGATGAAGGAAGCAGAAGGGAAAAAGATGACCAAAGAGAAGAAAGATGTGGCTAAGGTGATGAAAGAAGCTGGTGGTCTGAGGAGTAAATTGAAGAACAAGTTGAAGCTGGTGCAGAGAGGGAGCCAGGATACAAAAAGCCATCGTTACAAGTAAGGCACATTACTGTATTTGGAATGATCAGTCAAAGGTCACAGTCACAGGGCAAGGGCTTGGTGATTGAAGGGTTTAGGTGTTGTGTTCTCCAAGTACTCCATGTCTTGGTGGTTTCATTGTTAAATTGATGGTGACTTAACTGTTTACTTAAAAGTTACTCATGGTTCATTATAAAGCTGCATTGAATTTTTAAAATATAGGAAGGTTGGATAAAATGATTATGTCCATCACTATCTTGTTACTTCCTCTTCCTTGCCTTCTGGACCCCACCTAACCCCACTTGTAGGTGGGGAAAAAAGAGACATGATGATGATGATAATCCTGGTGGTGGTGGTGGTGGTGATGGATAACATTTTGCAGATACCAGTCTCTAATCTGCTGCCATTCCCAACAGAACCTGAGCATAATAGATGAGAAATGAACCCATGTTGATGGAGTGATTCTTAACTCAAAATTGTCTCAAGAACAACTTGCTGAAGTTTGTCACACATTTCATGCAACACCCTGTATGGGAAATTTGGATAAAATGTTGGTGATATTATTCCCTAACTATGTGCCATTCCCAACAGAACCTGAGCAGTTTAATGAGTCTGTGCCAGATGTTCTTGCCAAGCACTCCTGGCAGTTCCTCCTGCAGTCATGGCCGCTAGCGCTTGAGGGAGACGGTGCAACACCTGGCGCAGGACGACTTGCCATCCACCCAGCCCACTGCACCACCGGCAAGATGTGGTAGGTAATGTTAGACCACCCCTACATCTACAGTACTATGACATATGTTAGGCTACTCCATCATGTACTAAAGTAGGCACTGTAATGTTAGACTACTACTACTGTATGATCTACAATACTCTGGCTTATATTAAACTGCACCTGTATATATTAAGTAGGTAAAAAGTAGACTACTGCTACATCTACAGTATTCTGGCTAATGTATTGAGTGAGGTGGAGGGGGAAAGAGGGAGGGGGAGGCTGAGGATGAGATGGAGGGATGGGGTGGAGAGGTATATGAGAGAGGGGGGTGTGAGCTGGGAGCAGGGGAGTGAAATGGCAGGGGACAGGGCGACTTGGAGGCGATTTGTTTCTGGCCACCCCAAACAGGATTGAGGCGTCTGGCAATAGATAGATAGATAGATAGACTTCCCCCTCCTTCGCCCTCTTCCCCCACTTTATCTTTTTCCTCCTTATCCTCATCCTTTCCATCATTTCCTTTTCCTCCTCCTCCTCCTCCTCCTCCTCCTTTTCATCATTTCCTCTTTCTCTCTCTCTCTCTCTCTCTCTCGCAATCAACTAAACTATGTCATGAAGTACTGGTAGCTGTGGCTTTGTTAGGTAATTTTCTCCTGCCTTTTTTGTGTGATTTATTGTTTTTTTGTTTGAAATGACCAGTTTTTGAAATCCCCCCCCCCCTGAGCAGAGTAAATTACAGGACAGTTTAGGTATAGTAATTAATTAGCATGTGAAAGTGATGCAGAGGCATATACAAGGAAGTAGAGAAGCTTTGTAGTGTTGCTGTGCATGGGACTGAATGTATTAAGAGAAATTCAGTACAGTACTTTGAAATGGTTTGGCCAAGTGGAGAGGATGGAGAATGAGAGACTGACTAGAAGAATGTATGCAACTGAAAGTGTTAAGAGAAATACTTTGAAATGGTTTGGCCATGTGGAGAGGCCAGGAGAGTGTATGTGAGTGGTGACGCATAGCAACTGATATTAATAATTTCATTTGTCCACAGATCAGTGTCAGTACAGTCATCTGCTACCTAAGTCTCAAGGGATTAACAACCAAGGAGATTCCTGAGGACATGGTGGCTACACTAGGGGACGATACCTCTTGACAGTGAGGTAGTGCATCGCTACATAATGGCTGATATTTTATATTTTCATAGCATCTGCAGGTTAGTCTCTAACAGAAAAATAACTCAGTAACTTTAAATTATCTGTGCAGTCATTCACCAAGATGAACTGGACTCACATTCAGTGAAAACTGTACTGTATAGCTCATCTCCTTCTGCCTCAGGCCATGAACTTGTCAGTCCCCTCTCATGTAGTTTGCAGCAGTAATTGGCAGTACAGTAATTGGCTGGTTCTGGTGCATTGTTGCACTTGCACTGCAGATAATTTTGTATGGTAGAGCCAAGATATCAAAGGTTTGAATGACATGTGAATGAATGTATGGGTCATTTAACTGGCCATTTTGTTTGATACATTTTGTTTGTTTACATTTACATGATATTTGTCTATCTATCTATCTGTCTGTCTATTGCCAGACGCCTCAATCCTGTTTGGGGTGGCCACAAACAAATCGCCTCCACGTTACCCTGTCCCCCGCCATTTCACTGCCCTGCTCCCAACTCACACCCCCCTCTCTCATATACCTCTCCACCCCATCCCTCCATCTCATCTTCAGCCTCCCTCTCCCTCTTCCCCCCTCCACCTCACTCAATACATTAATAAGATGTATTATTGAACAGTAAGTAACTACTGCCTTACTTTGCAGACCCCATTTGGACCCGGCTGGTGTTTTGGTACCACTAACAACCCCTTCTTCCAGGCCCTGACCCTGGCAACTACTACCATGACAGTGGAGTGTAGCTACAGACTTGGTAATTACGTACACAAGCATCACTCTTAATCAGCAAACATTCACCCCAGTTTAATGATATACAGTAACTGCTTAGGTAAAACCCCTATATCAGTGTACTTTTAACATGTAAAGTAATGGGGAGCATTTACCAGCCTTGAGTTTCCCCCCAAACCAAGTTCAAAACTCACCCAAATGAGCCGAAAAACAAATTTAAAGCCAATCTAAATGGCCTAACAACTGTAAAAGAAGCTAACCTAAGCTAACACCTGTAAATAACTCACTAAAACCAATAAATAAAATATGAAAATCGTCAAATATATTCTGGAGAAATCAAGTTTAGTAAACTGTACCCCAAAATGACAATGTTCACCCCACCTGTGGCTAAAACACATTAATCTAAGTCTAAAAGAGTTTGTAAATCAACCTAAACACAATTTTAGTCTAAAATATCATCAAAATTGAAAAAAAAAATCAAAACATCGTTAAACCAGGGTTTGGCCATCGTTAGGTGGGGTATGGTGGTATTTCTACCCCCATCGTAAAGCCGGGGTTTCATATCTAGGGGTATCGTGTATCAAGGTGTTACTGTACAAGTATTTGCTGATCTTCTTTTCTAACTGTCTTTACACAGAATCTAGGTTGAAGGTGTGAGTCATATTGTTTGCTAATCACACATCTATAATGTCTTTTTACCCATCAGCTTCCAGCAACTGTTGGGAAGTAATTAGCTGGTTTTGGCACTTGGTTTAGCTTGCAGTCCATAGGAAACATTGGCTGTACCATGGTCAACACCAATATGGGGATTCCTTGAGAGGAAACAGTGCAGAGTTTTAATGAATGTTTGTATATATTTCCCTACCTGTCTACAAGTGGGTTGGTGGAGGGTTAGTGCCCCTCCCATTAAAACAACTAAAAGACAAATGGCCACCCCTAACAGGACTATGGCGTCTGGCTACAGATAGAAAGATATATAGATAGAAATATTTATGGTTGTCAGCTAGTACACACAAGTATATGTTGGGTTAAAGACTGGTAGTGAACTGTAACTTAGATAAGGTCATCAGTGAAATGCGTAGAAATAATAATTAATTTGTTGTTCTCAGGTTGACCTCCACATGGACCTCCAGAAACCCTGAGTTGTGCATCCTGTCTGAGCTGTGGCACCACATAAGTCACTCTGTCAAGTATGTTGGATGAGGCAGGCAATCTGCACTGTCTATCTGTCCATCTATCTATCTACCCATCTATCTGTCTGTCAGTCTATCTATATATCTATCTACCTATAGCCAGACTCTTTAATCCTGTAAGTGGTGGCCACAAACAAATTCCCTGCATGTTGCCCTATCCCCTGCTATTTGGTTGCCCTTCTCCCAACTTACACCCACCTCTCATATGCCTCTCTACTCTATCCCTACACATCATCCTTAGTCTCCTCTGCCCTCTCATCCCCTCCACCTCACTCACTCACACTTTCCTAGTTAGTCTCTCACTCCATCACATGGCCAGACCACCTCAGTGTATATCTCCTAACATTATCACATCCACATCACATCACTCCTTCATTTCTGTTGCATGTCAGTATTAGCCACTCTTTTAACAGCTTAGCCTTTATATTATTTTTTTCTGTAACATTCCAGATTTGGTGCTAGGAATTGCTGTTGATTTTTTTTTTAACCTACAAATAACTGGAGTCAAAAAAAGAATATATTGCCTGATTTTAGTGTTAGATTTATCCTAATTTAGACCTGCATTTGAGTATTCAGTGACAAGCATGTTCCTCATATTTTAATTTATCCCTCCAGTGAAGTATTTTATTTATTCTTGTTACATCTAATTGATTTTATGCAGCATCAGGGAGACCTCATTTAGGGAAGGAGTAATTGAATGTTATATACAGTATGACCTCTCCAGTTCTAACTCCATCTTGTGCAGTGCTTGTGATAAGTGGGTGCATAAGAGATGAAGTGGTATTAGAGGTAGACTGCAAGGTAATGTTGATTTCATGTGTGTGGTGTGTTGGGGAGATCATTTAAGATTGTCAGGTTGAAAGTATTGATCATGCTAGTGAGTCTCTTGAGTATATGGAAGAGTTTTGTCATTTGGGGCACCTGTTATGTGCTGGAGGTGGGGCTAGAGACAGCTCTGTGGCCAGAGTGAGGAGTGGTTGGAAGAAGTTCAGGGAGCTATTACCTCTCCTGACATTGAGAGGGTTCTCCTTTCATTGCTAAAGGACCTTTGTATGCAGCATGCATTAGGAGTGTAATGCTATATGGTAATGAGACCTGGGCAGTAAAGGAAGATGAGATCTGTAGGCTCATATGTACAGAAATGACAGTGATTAAAAGGATGTATAGTGTGTCCTTGAATATGAGGCCTGAGGGGCTGGTTCGTGATTGAAGAGTTGAGAGAAAGGCTGGGAGTGGAGTGTATTGGTGTTGTGGTGATGAGGGGTAGATTGAGATGGTTTGGGCATGTGAAGAGGATGGAGGATGACAGTTGGGTGTGGAAAGTGAGAAATGTGAATGTCGGGAATTGGGTTGTGAGAGGCAGACTGTCACACTTATAATAGCACTTTAGTTAACTGAGGAGGGAAGTACCACTCTTAAGGTACAAAATTCTACAAATGCCGGTAGTACACAATATTACTGCTACTCTGCCTTTTAGAAGGAAATTAATGTATTTCAGACTTCATGGCATCCAACAAATTCTCATCTACTCCATACATTCTTAATCCTATCCACAATCCTTGTCTATCCACCCTGTCATATGCTTTCTCCAAATCCATGAAGGCTGCATACAACTTTTTTCTCTTCCCTGGAAACTTTTCCACTAAAGATCTAAGATGAATATCTGATCTACACAATTGCTTCCCTTCCTAAAACTTCCCTGTTGTTCTCCTAGTAATTCCTCTGTTATTTCTCAAACTCTGTCAATAAGTATCCTACCATATACTTCTCCTCTTTCCACACTAAGAAGACGAATTCCCCTACGATTACCATATACTTCTTTTTCTCCTTTTCCTTTGTACAAGGGAATAATTATACCTGACTTCCAGTCCTCCGGGACTCTACTTTCCTCCCAGGCCAGTCTTCACATCTTCCACATCCATTCTACTACTGTCTCTCCCCCATGCTTCAACATTTCACCACATACTCCATTAATTCCTGAGGCTTTCCCCATTTTGACTTTCTTCATTGCTTCCACAACTGCCATCCTACTGATTTCTTCCTCTCTTCTCACATCCCTCTGTCTCCCAGCCATTCCCCAGCCAATTACACTCCTATTACTTTCATTCTCTATGTTCAACAGTTCCTTAAAGTGTTCTCTCCATCTGCTCACTTTTTCTCCCTTCTCAACTAGTAATCTACCATTTTATCTTTCACTCCCCAGCTATCTTCTTTAACACCCTGTCCAACTCTCTTTACCTCTTTCAAGAACATTATCTTACATTCCCTCCACTTTACACTCAATTCCTTTCAAATCTCTCATCCACTCTTTTCTTACTTTCTCTTACTAATCTTTTCACCTTTCCCTTCCTCTCTACATATAACTCTTTCTTCCATCTCACAACTTCATCCACACCCCTGTTTCTCATCCACTCACCATATGCTTTCTTCTTTTGTGCCACAGCCTGTGTCACCTCTTCATTCCACTATGCTGTTCCTTGCACCCCCTTTCGTATTCTCTTCACCCCACGCACCACTTCACCTGCTGCACAGATTCCGTCTGTGAATATCTTGCACACACCTTCCACGTCCCCCATCTGCCGCAATCCATATTTACCCAATCGCTCCTCATCTTCTCTCATATATTCTGTCTTTTCCCATCCTCTTGTAACCTTTCCACTCTCCTTGTATGTACTCCTACCTCCTACCCTTCCCTTCTTCTATTCCTCCATTTCATTTGGACCTTGATCCTCGAAATAGAAACTATTCAAGCTTTGCAAGTTGTCAGCTCCAATTATTCTTTTGCAAGTACAAATGATTATGCTGAGCGATTCATTTCAATGTTTCCAGAGTCAGGCATAGCAAAAAAACAACAAACAAGAAGAGACAAAGGTGAAATATTGCATTCAGTGTGGTATTGCACCATACCTAAGGAACTGTGATAAATTGATGTAGTTCATTGTATTAATATAATTTTTTAAGTGCCAGCATTTTTTCACATTTGCTAAACAAAATTAGATTTGCAAGTAATGACCAAATTTAGCACTAGATTCCTTACACTCAAAGAAAGACAGCAATAATTAAGTTGTGTATATTATTTAATTGTATACATTTTTCTGGAGAGTAATAGAAAAAATTTAAAGAAACTAAATTATTGCTCACAGCCCGTGTACCACTGAAAGTAAATATTAAGCCAAAGTCATAACATTGATGGAACACCGCCAGTGTGTTGCATATACAGTACCATGTGCCTCTCAAGTTCCTACCAACCCACCACAGCTCCTTGACAGATAGTTGCTGTCTCGGTCTTTGTGTCAGGCTTGATTCTAACCACAGTGATATAATACTGTATTAGGGTCTAATTATTTCATGTGTTTTGGTTCAAGCATTATACCATTTAAGACAGGTCACCTTTGTAAATACCAGCAAATATTTATGCCTGTGAGGTGGAGTCAGGATTCTGGAAGCTTAAATGGTGAGAGAATGAGAGTGTGGCCCATTTAACAGGGCTGCTGGTTCTCTTGTTTTGTTTTGTTTTTGTTTTTAACCCTACCTCACCCCATCCTTAGATGGGAAAAGAGGTTTGGGTGATGATTATAATTATGTTGTTTGTGTGTGAGGTGTGGAGTGATGATGATGACAGTGATGAAGACAATAATGATGATGATGATGATGATGATGATGGTAATCATCATCATCATTCATCTTCATCATTTGGAACTCCTTTCCCACCCTAGGGCAGGGTGAGGAGCAGCAGTGTCCAGACAGCCCAAATTTGCCAAATCCAATGGGCCATGTTTCCATTCACTCATTATTCGTGCCCCGGGAATCCTGGCTCTCTCAGATATGCCAAAAACATTCACCACGTTCTGTAGCTTCACATTAACGTATCCGATAGAGTCAATCCAGATGCTGCCATGTTAAAACGGGGTGCCAAATCCCTGAGCATGCACCTCTCCTCACAACATTCGTCCAGCCAGCTCGATCTCACGTCAGTTCCCTAGCCTCACCGATTTCCAAACCTCTCTTCCTCATACACTCATCCACCATATCTCTCCACCTTCTCCTTGGCCTACCTTGCCTCCTTCCTCCTTCAGAGTCGCTCAGATATACCTTTTTCACCACTCTATTGTTATCCATTCTCTCCACACGACCATACCATCTCAGTACACTCTCTTCGATTCTGGTGTCCACAGATTTCCTCACTCCACATCTTTCACGAATCACATTACTTCGTATCCTGTCCAATCTCTGTACACCACATACGTTCCTTAGCAGTCCCATCTCCACTGCTCTCACTCTTAACTTTTCATTTTCATGCCACACCATAGTCTCACACACTCTTTCATGTAAGCCTCGTGCAGCTGCAGCACTCAAGCCTCTGTTTCTTGTCAAGGCCTTCATTACACCAGCTACTCTCTTTCCTTGTGTCACTTTACTTTCAACTTCTTTTGCACATTTTCCTCTCTTTTCTATCACTATACCAAGGTATTTGAACACTTCACCAATTCTAGTCTCTCTCCATTCACTGTAACATCACACTGGGAGTCACCTTCTCTCTTAATAACCATCACTTTACTCTTTTGTACATTTACTCTCAAGGCACAATGCTCTCAGACATCAATAAAACACTGCACTAGTCTACTGTGTTCTTGTCCGGTATTTGCAAGTAGTACTGCGTCATCAGCATACAACAAATTTGAGATATTCCATCCATCACCATTCATTACCAACGCCATCCCTCTTTCCATTACTCATGTTTTTACTTCTCTCATCACCCCATCCATGTATATATATATTGAACAACCATGGAGACATCACACAACCTTGTTGCATGCCCACACCAATGGTGAACCATTCACTTAGATGCCCATTAACCCTTACTCATGCTTCACTACCATCATAAAAACTCTTGACGGCACCTAGCAGCTTACCATCTACACTGTACACATGCAAAACTTTCCACAATCCTTCTCTGTCTACTTTGTCATATGCTTTTTCCAGATCCACAAATGTCATAAACACCTTATGGTCCTTCTCACAAGCCTTCTCTGCTATCTGTCTCACTGCAGATATTTGATCCACACATCCTCTGCCACTCCTAAAGCCACCCTGTTCATCACTGACTAGGACTTCTGATATCTCTCTTACTTTCCCTATAAACTGGAAAGTTTCCTGACATGCTGAAATTGGCCAAAGCCATTCCAGTTTTTAAATCTGGTGATCGTAAGCTGTTAAGCAATAATCGCCCTATCTCAGTCCTGCCAGCAATCAGTAAGATAATAGAGAAATTGGTTTATGGTAGGTTAATTCAGTTTTGCACCAACAACAATATTATCACTGATTCACAATTTGGATTTAGGGGAAAATTGTCTACCGAGAGTGCTTTGCTGTCATTCACCAAGGACATGCTGACTTCATTTGATGAAAATAAATTTACTATGGGTGTATTTCTAGATCTGGCTAAGGCATTTGATACTGTAAATCACTCTGTATTACTAAAGAAGCTTGACCACTATGGTATACGAGGCACTTCAAATCAATGGTTTGCTTCCTACTTAGCCAATCGCAAACAGTTTGTGCAATACAAACAGTGCCAGTCTATCTGTATGCCGGTAGAATCTGGAGTTCCCCAGGGGTCGGTCTTAGGACCACTCTTGTTTATTTTGTACATAAATGACATCGTGTACGCTACCTCACATATGAAGCCAGTACTATTTGCTGATGATAGTACCTTTTATGCCAGCCACCAAAATCTCAATGAACTAACAAATGTTGTAAATAGCAGCCTAACAGATATTAAAAAATAGATAACAAGCAACAAACTCACACTAAATGTAGGCAAATCTCATTACATTATATTTAGAAGGACACAAAGCATTGCAAATCAACCCAACATCTACATAGGTGCCCAGTCAATTGAAAGAGTGGACAGTATAAAATTCCTTGGTGTTATAATTGATGAACGTTTGTCATGGCATTTACATATCCAGTATCTCCATACAAAGATTAGCAAACAGTGTGGGATCATGTACCAAATTTGTGATTAACTAACAACACAGTCTTTTAAGCTCATTTATTACTTGCTGATTTTTCCTTTATTGTTTTATTGTAACAATGTATGGAGTGGTGCTCATAAGACACAATTCTATCTATCTATCTATCTATAGCCCGACGCCCTAATCCCGCAAAGGGTGGCCGCAGACAAAACACCTCCAAGTCACTCTGTCACCCACCATTTGATTACCCTCCCCCCCTCCCTCATATACCTCTCAACTCCATCCCTCCACCTCATCCTTGGTCTACCCCTCCCTCTCCCTCCCTCCACCTCACCTACATACACCCTCTTAGTCAGTCTTTCATTCTCCATTCTCTCCATATGTCCAAACCACCTCAGTGTATTTCTCCTAATCTTCTCAACCACATCCACATCCACCCCACAACGTTCCTTCACTTCTTCATTCGTCAGCCTGTCCCTCCACTTCACTCCACATGCTCCTCTCAAGTAACTCAATTAAACCGCTTATTTATAGCCCAAAAGAAATCGGTCCGTATAATGGAAAACTTACGCAATTATGACCACACTAATCCATCTTTCAAGAAATTGGGTATCCTAAAATTGCTTGATATAAAGTCCTACTGCACTGCTCTGTTTGTTTACAAGTCTTTGCACAACCTGTCATTTAACAGTTACTTCGATTTGAATATGAATGATCGGTATAATCTCCGAAATAACTATCTATCTATTGCCAGACACCATAATCCCTTAAGGGGTGGCCATTTGACTTTGAGTTATTTGTTTTAAGGGGAGGGGCACTAACCCTCCACCAACCCACTTGTTCACACATAGGAAGCACGTATGGTTTGGTTATATGGTTACCACCCAGCGTTGTAAATGGTTTCTTGGCTTACAGGAAATCATTTGGCTTGTCACTCAATGTAAAGCCACCTGTAAAGGAAAGAAAAGCAATAAGAAGTGACAGGAAAGATGGGAGAAATAGGAAGAGAGGAGGACAGGCACAGAAAAGAATGATAAAGGCTATGGAGGAAGTAGGCAGCAATACATCAAGTGAGTGGATGATAGTCGCCACCACCTACCACGATACAGAAATAAACTGGTAAGAAAGGTGCCTGGGTGCTTCCCCAGCCAGTGGGATTATGACTTTCTTTTATTTAGTCACACTTGTGTAGGAGCTGACTAGCGTGGGCCAGCTGGTCTATTGTCATATAGTACTGGTATTTCTTTGATGGGTGACGGGAGGTTGGGAAACTACAAAATATAAAGGTGGAACCGGCAAAGGCCTGCGGTAAGTGAATATGGAGGTAACTGGAGTGAGGTAAGTTGCTTAAAGAATTTAATAATGCTGACCCAAGAGTAGCCCCATACAGCAAGAGAATTGGGCACTACTTGAAAAGTATAACTGAAGAAGGTTTAAGGTGTTGCAAACACCATAATATGGTGTTCAATTGCTCTGTTTGGGAAACTGAATTTCCTTACGTCTTTATCACCTCTCCTTATGCAATTTTTTGCAGTGTCCTCTTGCTGATGCTTCTCCATATGTTAAGTAATCATTTATGTCTATTTTCTCCTTTCCTGATATGCATTTATATAGCATTATCATGTCACCTCTTTTCCTTCTCTCCTGTAGTGTTGGTAGATTCAGTTTATTTAGTCTTTCTTCGTAGCTTAGGTCCCTTAAGCTTGGTATCCATCTTGTAGCGGCCTTTTGAACTTTTTCAATCTTGTCTATGTGCTTTTTTAGATGAGGACTCCAGACTACTGATGCATATTCCAGTGTTGGTCTAATGAATGATGTTATTATCCTTCTCAGCATGTCTTCATTTATGTATGTGTGTGTGTGTGTGTGTGTGTGTGTGTGTGTGTGTGTGTTCTTACCTAATTGTATCTTTACAGGAATGAGTCGTACTGTCCCGTGTCTTAAACCATTTTTATCGTACATATCCTTAAATTTATGAATTGTTTTGGCACACACTTTCATCCGGTAGTGAATTCCACTGACCAATTGCCCTATTTGGGAAACTAAATTTCCTTACGTCTTTATTGCCTCTCTTTTTATGCAGTTTTTTGCAGTGTCCTCTTGCTGATGCATCCCCATAGGTTATATACTTATTTATGTCTATTTTCTCCTACCCTGATATGCATTTATATAGTATACTGTATATGATATACAGTATAATCATGTCTCCTCTTTTCCTTCTCTTATAAAAGAAGGAAAAGAGGAGACATGATTATAACTATATAAATGCATATCAGGGAAGGAGAAAATAGACATAAATAAGTATATAACCTATGGGGATGCATCAGCAAGAGGACACTGCAAAAAACTGCATAAAAAGAGAGGCAATAAAGACGTAAGGAAATTTAGTTTCCCAAATAGGGCAATTGGTCAGTGGAATTCACTACCGGATGAAAGTGTGTGCCAAAACAATTCATAAATTTAAGGATATGTACGATAAAAATGGTTTAAGACACGGGACAGTACGACTCATTCCTGTAAAGATACAATTAGGTAAGAACACACACACACACACACACACACACACACACACACACACGACCCGGTGAATTACACACACACACACACACACATACATAAATGAAGACATGCTGAGAAGGAGAGGTGATAAAGACGTAAGGAAATTCAGTTTCCCAAACAGAGCAATTGATCAATGGAATTGCACTACCGAATGAAATAGTGTTTGCCAAAACAATTCACAAATTTAAGAATATGTACGATAAATATAGTTTAAGACACGGGACAGTACGAGCTTGACTCATTCCTGTAAAGATACAATTAGGTAAGAACGAAGTTATACGTGTACACAGAACAGGCGAAACTTGGAATGTGACATCCGTAGACTTTTTTTCAGGCAGCAAAATTTAATAGCGAATATATAGCCGATCGAAAGTTAGGTTAGGTCACTTTGGGCAGGGTTTGGTCTGATTAGGTAATTTTTGGTTGGGTTGGCTTCAGTTCGACTAGATATAGACGGATTAGGTTAGATTGCTTTAGAATACGTCGGTTTTGATAGGTTTTGGGATGGGTTTTATTTAGTTGGGTTAAGCTGGGTTAGGTTCGGTTGGATTAGGTCATTTTAGGCTTGACTGGGTTGGGTTAGGTCGGGTATGGTATGGTTAAGTGAGACTGGGTAGGATTAGGTAGGGTTAGATGCAGTTAGGCTGCTTCAAAATAGGTTATGTTAAGTATGGGGAGGTTACGTGAGATTGTGAGGTTAAATACAATTAAACTGGGTTAGGTGAGGTTAAGCTAGATTAGGTTGGGTTGATTTAACTAGGATGTGAGGCCTGGGGGGCTGGTTAATGACTGAAGAGTTGAGAGAAAGGCTGGGACTGAGGTGTATTGGTGTTGTGGTGATGAGGGGTAGATTGAGATGGTTTGGGCATGTGGAGAGGGTGGAGGATGATAGTTGGGTGTGGAAAGTGAGAAGTGTGAACGTCGGGGGTAGGATTGTGAGAGGCAGACTGTCACATTTATAATAGCACTTAAGTTAAATGAGGAGGGAAATACCACTCCTGAATGTGTGCTGCTTTTTTTTTTTTTTAAACCTGAAGTACCTGTACTGATGCTGTATTACTTGATATATTGTATGTCAGCATCTGTTGTGCACTAGTTTAAACCTGAGTATAATCATGTAGTGTTTGCCTAAATATAACTTTTAGATGGATCAGTTACAGAGAAAGAGTTTATTTCTAGTTAGTTTTCATGAGCCTGTGACTGCTAGTAACTGTCATAGTTTTATAAAATACTTTGGTGTTAGCTTGAATAAAAACTGTGTGCATCAGGTCCAGTCAAAGGGTTAAATGGTGTAGGGAGCATAGGTGGCTTGATAGCAGCCCTTCCTTAACAACCTATCTGTCCATCTGTCTATCTGTTGCCAGATGCCTTAATCCCATAAGGGGTTGCCACAAACAAATCGCCTCCATGTCGCCCTGTCCCCCATCATTTCACTATTGTGTTCTCAGTTCACATGCCCCTCTCTTGTATACAACCCTCTCTCATAACAACCCTTTTTGTATATTACACCTCAGCATTATGCACTGTTATTTATGGTGCTTGTACAGTGACAGTGTTGGCATCAGTAATATACAAAACCACACTGAGATGAAATGTGCACAGTGAATGGCTCAGAAAGAGGTGCTGAGATATATCCAAATCCACCAAGAATACAACTGTAAATGGCAATGTTGTACTGATTATGATAATTGATTTTGCAGGATGAAGGAAGCAGAAGGGAAAAAGATGACCAAAGAGAAGAAAGATGTGGCTAAGGTGATGAAAGAAGCTGGTGGTCTGAGGAGTAAATTGAAGAACAAGTTGAAGCTGGTGCAGAGAGGGAGCCAGGATACAAAAAGCCATCGTTACAAGTAAGGCACATTACTGTATTTGGAATGATCAGTCAAAGGTCACAGTCACAGGGCAAGGGCTTGGTGATTGAAGGGTTTAGGTGTTGTGTTCTCCAAGTACTCCATGTCTTGGTGGTTTCATTGTTAAATTGATGGTGACTTAACTGTTTACTTAAAAGTTACTCATGGTTCATTATAAAGCTGCATTGAATTTTTAAAATATAGGATGGTTGGATAAAATGATTATGTCCATCACTATCTTGTTACTTCCTCTTCCTTGCCTTCTGGACCCCACCTAACCCCACTTGCAGGTGGGGAAAAAAGACACGATGATGATGATAATCCTGGTGGTGGTGGTGATGGATAACATTTTGCAGATACCAGTCTTTAATCTGCTGCCATTCCCAACAGAACCTGAGCATAATAGATGAGAAATTAAACCCATGTTGATACAGCGATTCTTAACTCAAAATTGTCCCAAGAACAACTTGCTGAAGTTTGTCAAACATTTCATGCAACACCCTGTATGGGAAATTTGGATAAAATGTTGGTGATATTATTCCCTAACTATGTGCCATTCCCAACAGAACCTGAGCGGTCTAATGAGTCCACGCCAGATGTTCTCCTCACCAGGCACTCCCGGCAGTTCCTCCTGCAGTCACAGCCACAAGTGTTTGAGGGAGACAGTGTAACACCTGACGCAGGACTTGCCATCCACCCTGCCCACTGCACCACCAGCAAGGTATGGTAGGTAATGTTAGACATATGTTAGGCTACTCCATCATGTACTAAAGTAGGCACTGTAATGTTAGACTACTACTACTACATACTGTAATCTACAGTACTCTGGCTTATATTAAACCGCACATGTATATATTAAGTAGGTAAAATTAGACTACTGCTACATCTACAGTATTCTGGCAAATGTTAGACTGTTACATATTCTACAATAGGTAAAGTCATACAGCAACAATATACTAAATGCATCACAGAAGTGGAGGGGTTATATATTCTCGTATAAAAACAAGTGCTTTGATGTGTATTCAGTACTATATGGTGCTGTTCAAAGAGTAATAGCAATGTTAATGGGCCAGTTCCATCAGGTGAAGGACAGACTACAGTATAGCTAAGTGGCAAGATTATTTTTTCCTTGGTTAAGAAATCTAAGTGAGATGGAAGCACTGATTTTAGCCCATAAATTGGTATAGCTTTTTGTCCTTTTGTGGAGGGATACAGCTTAATGCCAGATTGACATTACCTTGCCTGTACACCTTTCCCATAGCCCAGAGGTCAGCAACCCTTAAAGCTACAAGAGCCATTTAAATAAATAAATCTTGCTGTGGTGCTGCTTTTGTTAATTGCCAGTTGGTTGCAGAACTGGCCTCAGTAGGTGTTAGTCAAAATGCACTGCAACTTGTGCTTAAATAGCTGAGGAAGCTAAAGTTGCAAGAATCATGCAGAACATTAAAAACTCAATTTTGCTAAGTGGAATTATTTGCAGTAAGTGTGCTGCAGTTAAATTGGCAGTGCTAACAACCATATCCCAGGAAATGATCACTGCCACCCCTTGTGCCTTAGGTTTCATTCTTAAATTTTCCATATAGTTTTAAGTCTTTGGAGACTTGCAACAGAAGACAGATAGCCATTGTTACCCCATCAGTAAATAAAATATCCCCAGAGCTGGATAAAACCATTGGCTGTGGCAGGAGTGAATTAACACACAACAGGAAGCTCCCTGACATCTCTTCTGTAATGATTTATTTTAGGGGTTAAACTTAAGTCAGTTGGAGACCCCTGCATTCAAAAGGAAGCTCCCAAACACCTCTTCCTTAGCTATTTATCTAGGGAAATCAGTGGTGTGATAGTAAAACCTTGTCTTATATGCAGATTTGTAAGTTCCATTGGTACTTGTTCTTCTCTCAAATGCCTTGATTTTATTTTTAATGGAGAGTAACAGTTGGGTGCGGAAGGTGATAAGTGGCAAGGTTGAGGGTAGGGGTGAGAGGCAGACTGAAAAAGACCTGGGAAGAGGCCATAGGGTGTGACCTCAGGGCTAGGACTGAATAGGGAGGCTGCCAGAGATATTTGACCATAATTGTGGCTTCAAACAGGTGTCCTGGCTTTACCAATTAGTGCAGTGCTGGGAACAAAACTGATGCAGTATAAGAATGCAGCCACAAGTACTTAGTGTGTGTGTTGTGAAATGATTGGTGATGGAAACTACCATGTATGACAAATTTGACAGTTCTCAGTGCTGTAGCAACTGAAACTAGAGTAAATAACTCATTGCAGGTGTTGTCAAAGATAGCAGTGGTGTTAAACCTGACAGTGTATGACATTACAAAGCAGTGTGATAAGGTTTTTAAGTTTTGGAGTGGAATTATGGTAAATATTCCTTTATCACACAACACCATGCAACACCACTTGTCAGACGTCAACTGATTTTATTCACTTTTGACTGAAGCATGATTGTTGGTAGGCAGCAGTCTTAGTGTAATTCTAATAGATCATTTGCATCAGTGTTAAACCACTGTGCAATCTATTTTTGAGCAGATATAAACCACCACCATCATCGTCCATTTTTTTTCACACACACACATGTACTTAAGTATTTCATCACTGAGATTGCAATATTTCTGCAAGATTATAGTAATGCAGACTGGCAGTAATTGTACGTATCATAAAATGTCATAAAATAAACTGTGTAATCAGTGCACAATATGTGAAGTGTAGCATCACGTATGGGTTGGTTATATGGTTACCACCCAGCATTGTAAATGGTTTTCTGGCTTACAGGAAACCATTAGGCATGTTACTCAATGTAAAGCCACCTGAAAAGGAAGGAGTTATAAAAATTGACAGGAAAGATGTGAGAAATAGGGAGAGAGGAGGACAGAAACAAAAATAATGATGGAGATAGTGGGCAGTGCTACATCAAGGAGTGGATGGTGGTTGCTGAAAGATGTAAATATTCATGTTCAGTACTGTAGTTTTTACGTAAATAAATGAATGCATAATTACTGTCCCTTGCAACTTACTGATTGATGTTAAATATGAATAGAACTGCTAAGTGTTTTAGAACAAGGGGACATACACAAGATGAGGAAAGGAAATGTGAAAGAAACACTTCATGGTTTGTAGCGATTATTGTACTGATCCTTGAGTTAAGAGATGAGATAAATGGTAGTGTTAACAATGGAAAATAGGATGCCTGAAGCCAGCTAGTTAGCCCAGACAACAAAGCTTGTGTCAAAAGCATGTCTAAACCATGAGAATTAAGACAGCCACAGAAATGCTTTATTAAAAGTTCAAATTTTTCAAAAGTATCAAAAGGACACAAGAACTTCGAATTTAAGAGGTTGCACTGTATATCAAGTGAGTGGATGATCACAGTCACCTACCACCTGCAGGACTATTAACCTAGGAGACACATGAAAGCAAGCCTCCTGTACCTGTAAAGTGTATTGCTATAGCACATTGATATGACTAGTAGCCATAACCAAGGAGACTGCCACCTCATGAAGGCAACTTTCTCCATTGTCTGTTAAATTTGTTATAGCATGTTATCAAACCTGACAGATCCCTGTTCCCTGTCTCAGTTGATGGCAGTGTGTAGTGTGATTGGAGGGTTGATACAACTAGTAACCAAGGGTGATGGTATCTAGGGCTGGTGGTGGTACTGTCAAAGCTGAGGGAGTGTGGCCATGTGTGGATTACCACTAGGGTGTGGGAAGGAATTACAACTTGTTCAGTGTTGGTGAGAGGCTGTGTATGTGGTGTTAGAGGTAGACTGTGAAAAATGCTGACATGGTGTGTGCAGTGTGTGGGGGGGAGCATATGGAGATTTCAGGCATGAAAGGATTAGTCTTGCTGTTGAGTGTGTAGAGGATTTTTTTTTTTTTTTTTTTGAGGACATGCTATGTGCTGGAGGTGGAGCTGGTGTTAGCTGTGTGGCTAGGATAAGGAGTGGCTGGAGGAAGTTCAGGGAGCTGTTGCCTCCTGACATTGAGAGGGCTCTCCCTCAGTGCTAAGGGATCTTTGTATGTGGCATGTGAGACCTGGGCAGTGAAGGATGAGGATGTTCATAGGCTTAAACATACAGTAATGACAATGATTAGATTTGTTTGTAGTGCATCCTTGAATGACAGGCCTTGGGAAGGGTGTTAGGACTGCAGTTGAAGAGTTGAGAAGAAGAATGGGACTTGTATGTATTGATGTAGTGATGAGGAGGGGTAGGTTGAGATGGTATGGACATGTGGAGAGGATGGAGGGTGAGAGCTGTGATTGTTTAGGGTCGAGTTGTGAGAGGCAGACTAAAAAAAAGACCTGGGATGAAGTCAGAGTGAGACCTCAGGGATAAGGGACTGGACAGGGAGACTGCCAGAGATCAAGTAGTATGGAGAGATGCCATTAGGTGACCAAGGCTAACTTATGCAGGCATGTTGAAGCCTTTGTAAGCGATAGGAAAATAAACGAAGTAACCAAGGAGACTGTCATACCTCATAGTTAAGGACCATCAAACAATGCAACCCCTCTCCCACCCCTCTATCTATTTATTTATTTTTTCAAACAATGCAACCCCTATCCCCCCCCCCTTTTTTTTTTTTTTTAGTGTTTCTGTAAAGCTTAGTCAGGGTTTTCTCCCATGGGCGTAAAGAGGGTTGAGAGAGAACTTACCAATGGTTATGAACAGGATGTTGGGAGAACCTGTGAATGGTAATGGATGGGGTGTTAAGAGATACCCTATGAATGGTAATGAATAGGATGAAGGATAAAATGCTATTTGTCACACTGTTATAATAAAATAGTGAAATATTTAAATATCTTACCCAATTTTTCCAATCCCTCTCCTATTAATTTCCATATTTTTTCTTTCACATGGTTATCGTTGTATTTTCTGTTGCCCATTTCATATAGTTCCTCGTAGCCTCTGACCAGTTCTAATAACTTCTCGTCACTCATGACTGCTTATAGTACTGTTCACGGCCAAAAGCATTGACAGGCTAAAGTTGTCCTCTGTTGTCTGTAAACACACCGTGACTGATACGTATTGATGTTCACACTGATTGGTGGAGGTACGGAGCGTTTCCATACGTATACGTTTCGTTCGTTAGAGATTTCTTCCAAACGTAGGCGATCCGTACGATTGAAAGCCGCACGAAAGATGAACAATAAACGGAAAATATAGTGTGAACAGCCCCATTGATTTCGATAAAATAATTAACGTACGAAAGCCGTACGGAGACGAACCGTGTAGTGTGAATCGGCCCTAATGTGTGAGGTGGAGGGGGGGGGAGAGGGAAACTGAGGGATTGAGTAGAGGATGTTGTAAATTGAAATGGGAAGGAGAGGGAAACTAACTAGGAGTGTATGTGAGTAAGGTGGATGTGGGGTAAGAGGGAGGGGGAGACTGAGGATGAGATGGAGGGATGAGTGGAGGTATATAGGAGAGGAGGGTGTAAGTTGGGGGTGGAGTATGAGAGTGAGGTGGAGGGATGGAATAGAGGTATGAGAGGGAGGTGTAAGTGGGCAGGGATGGAGAGAGAGACTAAGTAGGGGTTTGTGTGAGTGAGGTGGAGGTGGGGAAAGTGGCAGGGGGAGACTGAGGATGAGATGGAGGGATGGAGTGGAGAGGTGCATGAGAGAGGAGGGTGTAGGAAGATTAATTCTGAGAGTGTATGTGAGTGAGGTGGAGACTGAGGATGAGATGGAGGGATGGAGTGGAGAGATATATGAGAGGGGGTGTAAGTTGGGGGAATGGAGAGCAGGAAACTTCATCAGGAGGGTGTATGTGAGTGAGGTGGAAGGAGAGGCAGGGGGTGTAATCTGGGGGGAGGGCAGGTAGATGCCAGTGGACAGGGAGGAGATATGTACCCTCACAGGATCAAGGTGTCTGGCTATAGGTAGATATAGCATGTCCACACCTTCACATTGTTATAGTAATATGGCCATTATATTTTGTTTTATTTGCTTACTTGAGATTATACTCTGAACTTTAGCTTAGCCAAAAATTTTAAATCTTTCCAGCCTGAATTATAAGTTGTAACTTTCTTAAAACAGGATAGTAGGCACAGTGTGGAAAGGATTATGAGTAATAGCATTGCCTTTCTGTGCCTCGAGTTACTCTTATGTGACACAGCTGGAAAAGACTGAAAAATTGGGCCAAGTTAGTGAAGAGTAAATATTGTTCAGTGGAATGTGATTTTGTTGATATTTAACCTGCATCACAACCAGTCCATGTTGGTATTTTTGAACCTCTTCAGTACTGTTACATCTTTCCTCAGTGTATTGTTGCTGTGTCCCAGATGATTTTATTCTTGCTGCTGCCAGACGATTTTACTCAGCTTAGGAAGGGGGTCTCTGTGATGGGAAGCTTGGTTGGAAGTGATGATGATAGGGTGAGGGGTGTTTAAGTCATCCTATGACTTTCTAGGATAGATGTGTTTGTCTCATTTATTCTTGCCATTAAAATTCTGTATCACATAATCGTGCTAAGGTTTTTGCTTGCTGAAATCAGCAAAATTAAAACTGTGTCTAATTTGATAAAAATAGATATGCCTCATTTTCTTAGTGCATACAGGTGTTTGTGTACGGTGTCTTGCTTTCATTGTGATCATTGGGGGTTGTTATGCAAAGGCTGATGTTTTGTTTTATCTGTATTGTTTTCTTGTTAGGTCCAAGGTTATACTGTATCTTGCTTTTCACCTTTAGTTATATTTTATTGCAACAGTTATACAATTGCTTACCTTGTATCAGAGTATTGACTTTTTATTTTTTTATAGTTAAGTGTGACAGGGTTTAACAATGAATGCCCTCAACTTTTCTTTCATTGATAAAGACAAAATCTGCTTAGGTATATTTTCATTTTAACCAATGGTACTAAGTGAAATAATGTTAATATGTTTCGCTGTTGGGTATGTTAAAAATATTAGAGAATAGATTTAAAGAACCATCTGTAACCATTTCTTTATTTCAATCCTCAGATGCAGGACAAGGTGTGGCCACCAGTGCCTGCTTATGGTGGCTGTGGCAGCAAGAGGTCTTGACACTGTTCATTTAGACAAGAAGGACCCATTTACCAGAATTGCATCTCTGTTGTTCCATCATACGGTAAGCAGTAATCTGTACAGCATGTAATAACTACACTTTTGTAAAACCTGTTGGCCACCACTTGATGACATTACCAGTGCAGTAAGCATACACCGCAGTAAACCTTCTGTATTGACTTCCATACTCACCTCCCTATTTCTCATCACTGCTTTCAACAGCAGCAGCAGCAGCAGCAGCAGCAGCAGCAGCAGCAGCCTGGCAAAACATTAATTTTCCAAGTCAGGATGGCTGGTGTAGTTGTACAAGGCCACTGTCACTCAGTATTACTGTCAAATTTGGTGATCCTGATGGTGTTGTGTGTCATTTGTTCACTTGTGGCAGATGTTGACATTCTTTTCTATTACCTCTTCAGAACTCCAAGTTTATTAATAATCTCACACCAGTTTGCAAACGAAATGCCATTGTATTGTTCATTATATCATTTATAAAGGCTTAAACATGCTTGCATGTGTTGGCTTTGGTCACCTAATGATGGCTATCCATGCTGCTTGATCTCTGCACCTGATGGTGGCTCTCCACGCTGCTCAGTCTCTGGCAGCCTCCCTGTTCAGTCTCTTATCCCTGAGGTTACACTCTATGATCTCATCCCAGGTCTTTTTCAGTCTGCCTCTCGCCAACCCCTGACATTCACACTTCTCACCCTCCACACCCTGTTGTCATCCTCCATCCTCTCACATACAAGAAAAGTCTTGTTGATGATTGCTGCTGACAGGAGCAAAACAATTATCAATATCTTGTGAGAGTGGCTTTGTACACTAAACCCAGATGGGTTGGGTTGGGTTTGCTGGAATATTATTTTAGGTTGGGTTAGGTTCTGTACTGCATCTTTTCTGGGTAATAGTGGATAATAATTAACTATCCTCCCCTCTCTTTAATCTGTCTATCTATCTATCTGTAGCTAGACGCCTTAATCCTGTAAGGGGTGGCCACAAACAAATTGCCTCCATGTCACCCTGCCCCCCGCCATTTCACTCCCTTCCCCCGAGCTTACACCCCCCTTACTCATATCTCTCTTTGCTCCATCCCTTCATCTCATCCTCAGTCTCCCGCTCCCTCTTCCCCTCCACCTCACTTATTTACACTCTCCTAGCTAGTCTCTCACTCTCCATCCTCTCCACATGGCTCTCCTCAACTAGGTGTAAAATTTCCATCATTCTACCTTGCATATTTAGCAGTAACATGGGATTAACAGGGGAATATGGTACTCTAGTTCTTTCACCTTAACTTGGCCCAGATTTTTGTTCTTTTGCAGCTTATTTCACATAGCTGACTAGCAGGACAAGATGCAACACACCATCCATTCCATAGCACTTCTTCATGACTAGCATTATAATCTAGCGTTAATCTATTATTACATCTCAGCATTCAAGGTGGAGAGATGGTAATTTTAGGCCAAGTTAGAGTAAAAATAAATTCTCTGGAAAGGATGGTAACCTCTCTCTTCCTTGCTTCTTCGCCCTCGCTTTCCTTCCATACTTCTTTTTCTCTTTCCTCCTTCCCAATTTCCTTTCTGTATTTTCCCTTCTCTCTCCTCTCTCTCTCCTTCATACATTTTCGTTTCTTCTCCCTCCCCTCTCCCTTCCTTGCGTCTTCACATTCCCTTTCCTTCCTTCCTTTTTTCTTTCCTGCTTCTCTATTTCCCTGCTGTATTTTTCCTTTCTCTCTTCTTTCTTTCTTTCATTCATTTTCATTTCTTCTCCCTCCCTTCTATCTCTTCCTTCTCCCTTCCTTCCTTCCATCTCTTCCTTCTCCCTTCCTTGCTTCTTCACATTCCCTTTCCTTCCTTCCTTTTTTCTTTCCTCCCACCCTATTTCCATGCTCTGTTTTTCCTTTCTTCTCCCTTCCTTTCTTACTTCATTCTCTGTCATTTCTTCTCCCTCCCTTCTCTTCCTTCTCCCTTCCTTGCTTCTTCACTTTCTCTTTCCTTCCATACTTCCTTTTTCTTTCCTCTCACCCTGTTTCCTTGCTGTATTTTTCCTTTCTTCTCCCTTCCTTCCTTACATCATTCTCTTTCATTTCTTCTCACATCCTTCCTTACTTCATCCATCCATCTCTCCATCATCCAATCCTACATTGCCCCATGAGGAGCATAGGAGCCCGGGGCTAGGCAGTTGGTCCCGACATTTAAGATGAGAGTGACCAGCCTCACTCATCCCTGAGTGCCATTACATGAGCAATCAACCCCAACCATCCCTTGGATATAAACCTTCACTGGCTCAATCCAATTGGAGTGCAATATTTACCCATTAAACCACCAGGTGCCAAAATCTGGTTATATGGTTACCACCAAGCATAGTAAATGGTTTCCTGGTGTACAGGAAACCATTTGGCTTGTCACTCAGTGTAGAGTCACCCACTGGCTGAAGGAAGAGGAAAGAATGAAGGAAAGAAAGACAGAAGAGGGAGTGTAAAGTTACCCGTAGGCAGAAGGACAAGGAAAGAATGAAGGAAAGAAAGACAGAAGAGAATGGAAGGAAAGAAGGATGGAGAGGAAAGGGCAGACACCCGAGAGCAGCACTGTATCGAGTGAGTGGATGGTGAGCGCCCTTACCTACCACAACCTTACTTCATTCTCTTTCATTTCTCCCTTCCATCCTTCCTTCATTCTCTTTCATTTTTTCTCCCTTCCTTCCTTACATCTGTTTCATTTCTTCTCCCTTCCTTCCTTACATCTGTTTCATTTCATCTCCCTTCCTTCCTTACTTCATTCTCTTTCATTTCTTCTCCCATCCTTACTTCTTCATTCTCTTTCATTTCTCCTATCATCCTTCCTTCTCTTTTCATACACAGTTATATTGCACAGTGTAAAAAATCCATTAATTTACTGTTTTTCAAGTTTTCCAGTTAAATTAGGTCTTCCCATCCACTATTTCTGTATCTGTCTATCTGTCTGTCTATCTATCAATGTCTATCGATCTTTCTATCTATCTATCTACCCATTGCCAGATGCTTTAATTCCTAAGGGATGATCATAAACAAATCACCTCCATGTCACCCTCTCCACTACCATCTGGTTGCCCTCTCTCTGACTCTAACTCCCTACCTTCCTATACTTCTCCACCCAACCCCTCCACCTCATCCTTGGTCTCCCTCTCCCCCTCCTCCCCTCCCACATCCTCTACATATACAGCGTTCACCTATGAGAGGGCACACAGCACCCATCTGGCAGCAAACTCTCATCCCTTTTCAGTCCAAGTCTCTAATGCAAGAATTACCTGTTACTCCCAGTCCTTCATGTATACAACAGCTCAGCTCTGCAGCTGTCTTCCTGTCTCTATCGCCTACTGCCTGTGTATTTCCTACTGCCTATGACCTCCAGTGTAGGTAGGTAGGTAGGCAGATGTGTAGGTAGGTAGGTAGGAGGTAAGTTAACCAGTACTTCCAGTCGTACATGTCTGCAGGAGGTCAGCTCGCAACTGTCTTCCTCTCTCTGTATTGCCTACTGCCTGTGACCTCCAGTGTAGGTAGGTAGGTAGGTAGGAGGTAAGTTAACCAGTGCTCCCAGTCCTTCATGTATATTTACAACAGGTCAACTCTGGAACTGTCTTCCTCTCTTTCATTCCTACTGCCTGTGACCTCCAACCTTTTAAATGCAGTGTGTCCAGGGATCTCAAGATAATGAGTCCTGAATTTGGCTTTGTTATTTTTATGTCTTTTTTCTTGGCAGGAACAATCTTGCAGGCATCAGGCCTTTGGTTCCTTCTTCCTTGCATCAAAAGTCAGTGTCTCGTTCTCCATCTCTTTCCACGGCCATAACATTTATAAATTCATCCATTTTCCCATCTTATCATTCATTTCATTTTGTTTTGTTTATAAAGGCTCTGACATGCTGGCATACATCAGCCTTGGTCACCTAATGGCACCTCTCCATGCTGCTTGATCTCTAGCAGCCTTTCTTCAGTCCCTAGTCCCTGAGGTCACAGTGTGTGGACCTCATCTCAAGTCTTTTTTGGTCTGCCACAAACAGCTCCACCCTCAACAGTCATCCTTGTCAGTCCAGTAGTACACCACCATCCTGAATATAATTGTTTGTAGCTTCAGACTGTAAATGGTAACTGCCCAATTCTGTATTCTGTTTATGTATCTACAACCTGATGCCCTAATACCGAAAAGGGTGGCCACAAACAAATCACCTCCATGTCACCCTGTCCGCTGCCATTATACCCCTCTTCCCCCAGCCTACATCCCCCTCTCTCATATACCTCACTACTC
Source organism: Coenobita brevimanus (assembly GCF_032717465.1). Lineage (NCBI taxonomy): Eukaryota > Metazoa > Arthropoda > Malacostraca > Decapoda > Coenobitidae > Coenobita > Coenobita brevimanus. Next base: position 334,389 of record NW_027643711.1, on the reverse strand, counting down.
CATCCCTTCATCTCCTCAGTCTTCCCCTCCCTCTCCCCCACTCTACCTCACTCTTATACTCTCTCCTAGTTAGTCACTCACTCTCCATCCCTCCAGCTCACACACCCCTTTCTCATGTACCTCTCCATCACTCCATCTCATCTTCGGTCTCTCCCTCCCCCTCCCCCCCTCCACTTTTCTCTCATACAGTCTCCTAGTTAAAAAAGACAAACCAATTCCATTTTTTGCCATCACAGTGTAGGGTGTTGAGGTGAGGCTGATTAGTCCACAGTATGTAAGGCTGGCAGAGTCTGTGGTCACCCCTGGGGCTTGAACAGTCAGTGTAGTAGTAGTAGTAGTAGTGGTGGTAGTAGTAGTAGCAGTGGTAGTTGTAGTAATAATAATAGTAATAATAATAATAATAATATCAGCCATAGTAGTGGTGGTAGTAGTAGTAGTAATAGTTGTAGTAGTAATGATAATGATAATAATAATGTATATTATAATGATCTGATTTCTGTATGTTTGTTTATTACAGTAACAGCAAAAATGGCACATGTAGTGCAAAGTTGTCTTGGAGCAAGGCACTGTTAGATTGCATTAACATGAAGAATAAGACAATTTCCAGTCCAGTTGGGCCACCAGTTCCTGAGTTATGACTCATTTCAGGCCTTATGTTTGTAATTTAGTGAACCCAGTGGACTGCAGGTTGAAGTTACCCTCATCCAACAGTGCACCATCCAGGGGTAGGGAGGGAGGTGAGGGACATTTGCCTTTTCATGTATAAGATGTAACCAGATTATTAGAGTAATAGGTCTTGAAGAGTTGTAATATATATGATTGTTAGGTTACTATGTAGTGTATAGAACCTCATCAGTTTTACAAACACTGCCTAATTAGACCCAACCCTGCTGTTGTTAGTGATGTTGTGTTACCAGTAAATGCCCTATTAGGTCACATTTGATGAGTGCCCTGACTCACTAAACCACCAGGCATCCATCTGGCTTTACTTTATCATGCTTTCACAGTACTATATAATAATAATGTATTAAACCTTGGCCTACATGCAGTGTTGATTTTAAGACAGGTGTGTCTTCCAAAATATCAGTTCATTTAATTCTTTCAGATGAGTGGAAGTGAAAGTATAAGGAAGGAAGAAAGGAGATCAAGAAGGTTTGGACATGCTGAGAGAAAGACCTGAGACCCTGGGTGAGGATGTGAAGAAGCTACGGCCATCACCAGAGAGGTGGACAGTGAATGACATGGCATGAGGTGGTGTGTGCTGAGTGCTGACCTTATAGTGAGCTGGTTCACAGGTATGAGTGCCAACCTTAGTTATATAGAGGTACAGTGTTGTTAGTGAGCTGGTACACAGGTATAAGTGCCAACCTTATATATATATATAGAGAGAGAGAGAGAGAGGTACAGTGTTATTAGTCAGCTGGTACACAGGTATTACTGGAGTTATTACTACAGGTATTAAAAAGACAGTCTACACACAGGTAGTAATAGTTGTTACTGTATGAGAAGAATTGCTGTAAACCTGGCACAGTTATTACTAGTGTTATTACTAGAGGTACACTTGTTGTTAATCCCAAGCTGTCTGGTCCAGCAGACCCATCAATCACAGGCAAGCAACTGCCACTGCAGGGCCTGCCTGTGAAGTGAACTGATGTTCCCATGGGGTGGACAGCACCTCACCACAGTAAGGTGCAGGGAAAGTTTTTTTTTTTTTTTTTTTTTTTTTTTTTTTTCCAACTCTGGGCATAGGCTTCACAGCCTGCTATCAAGGCCCAGCAGTCCTCCTACATACCATACACCTCCACATGTCACCACTTTGGCGCTAACACCCACCGTCCATATTGAATACATGCTAGGGCTGTCTCATACAGGACTGGTGTATTGGTATTAGCGGGGGTATTTTTACAACATGTCGGCGGGTCTTCTGGTAGATCAGTAAAGCCTGATTTAATGAAATTCAAATCCTTAAACTGTTCCCTGCCTCAGCCGGGATTTGAACCTGGGTCCAGTAGGACTGCACGCCACCTCTCTACCAATTGAGCCTTCCCCATAGAGATCATCATCATCATCATCATTGGTTCCTGGATGGATGCCACATTTGCATCTTCACTCATTTAACATGGGCACCATGGTATGCTCCATGTCACCTTGTCATTTGGTTATGGATACCACCCAGCATTATAAATGGTTTGCTGGGTTACAAGAAACCATTTGGCCTGTCACTCAGTGTACAGTAGAGTCACTTGAAGTGGAAAGAAGAGTAATAAGAAGTGACAGGATGGATGGGAGAAATATGAAGAGAGGATGGCAGGCAAAGAAAAAGGGTGATAGAGATGAAGGACGAAGTAAGCAGTGCTACATCAAGTGAGTGGATGATGGACTGCACCACCACATACCACTACTAGAGGCACAATGTTACTAGAAGGCAGGTACACAGGTATTAATAGAGGTTATTATTAGAAGTATTACTAGAGAGCCGGCATGGAACACAGTGAGGAGGAGGAGGAGGAGGGGCAGTGCTGTCAGGTGAACCCATTGTGTAAAATAGATGTAACACTGAAAATGTGATGATGATGATGATCTTTATGGATTGTGTAGTGTTTTGTCATTTTAGTCTGTCTGTATGTTTTATGAATGTGTCTGAGGCCCATTCACTGGACATGCTGTTAATTTGTCTGCTCTCTCTTGTATTTTTACTTTCCTTGCCTTCTGGATTCCACCTCACCTCATCCTTAAGTGGAAGAAAAGAAGGTAGGATGATGATGATGATGATGATGATGATCTGACTATGTATCCCTAACCAGATGCCATAATCCTGTAAGGGATGGTTGTTGGCTTTGATTTAGGTGTTTGATGGGAAGGGACACTAACCCTCTGCCAACCCACTTGTTGACATGTAGGGAACAATATTTAGGTGTTTTATGGGAAGGAACACTAACCCTTTGCCAACCCACTTGTTGACATGTAGGGAACAATATATGGGTTGTTTATATGGGTACCACCCAGCTTTGTAAATAATTTCCTGGCTTACAGGAAATCATTTGGCTTGTCACTCAGTGTAAAGGCACGTCTGGAACTGTCTCCCTCTGTCTGTGTTTCCTGCTTCCTATGATCTCTAGCCTTTCAAACGCAGTGTGTCCAGGCATCTCGAAATGATCGGATCTTGAATTTGGCTCTCTCTTGTATTTTGTTCTTCTCTTGGAGGCAGCAGTTTTTGCAGGCTCGTGGCCTTTGGTTCCTTCTTCCTAGCATAAAGAAAATAAAAAAATTGAAAAGGAAAGAATACTAATAAAAAGTGACAAGAAAGATGAGAGAATTAGGAAGAGAGAGGGCAGACACAGACACAGAATGATAAAGGTGAAGGAAAAGTAGGCAGCACTATATCAAATGAGTGGATGATCGTCACCACCACCTGCTGATGATAATGACGGTGATGAAGGGTGTGGTGGTGGTTCATGAAGTATGTTATGTGGTTGATGGTTTTGTATGTCTGTGATTCAAGGATGTATATATGTGTCTGTGAAGGGTAGTGTTGGCTGGAGGGGAAGGGATATTGTCTGAATACTTCCCTTTTTGCAGGAAGAAGGTGGAGAAAGGAGGACCACACAACCCATACGAATTTGGTTGAACTCTTGCCCCCGCCGAGGAAGGAGGAGGAGGAGAAGGGATGGCCAGAGGACCCTCTCAGGAAGAGGCATCTGTACACAAGAAGGACCCCTCCCCAGGCCTCTCACCCACAAAACACAGGCAAATTCTCTCCTATAGCTTGTAATGTCTGTTTTTTCAGCTGTTGTATTCTTTATGCCCCCTACCTTTTACCCTGTCACAGAGATGAAGAAAATAAATGGGTGCATAAACGATGTGGGATGTGGTAGTATTACAGGTAGACTGCGAGATAATTCTCATTTCATGTGTGTGGTGTGTCAGGGAGAGAATATAGAGATTGTCAGGCTTGAAAGGATTGAACTTGCTGGTGAGTCTCTTGGGTGTGTGGAAGAGTTTTGTTATTTGGGAGACATGTTGTGTGCCGGAGGTGGGGCTGGAGCAGCTCTGTGGCTAGGGTGAGGAGTGGTTGGAAGAAGTTCAGGCAGCTGTTGCCTCTCCTGACATTGAGAGGGCTCTCCCTACGTGCTAAGGGGTCTTTGTATGCAGCATGTATTAGGAGTGTAATGCTGTATGGTAGTGAGACCTGGGGGCATGTTGAGAATATGAGGATGACAGTTGGTTGTGGAAATGAAAAGTGTGAATGTTGGGGGTTAGGGTTGTTAGAGGCAGACCGAGAAAGACCTGGGACGAAGTCATAGAGTGTGACCTCAGGGACTGAATAGGGTGGCTGCCAGAGATTGAACAGGGTGGAGAGCTGTCCTTTGGTGACCAAGGATAATGCATGCAAGCACATTGGAGCCTTTATAAACAACACGATAATGCGATACGACAAGAGACTGAATGGAGGGCAGGAGTTTGAGTGTATCCATCCATCCATCATCTAAACCTGTGTTGCCCCACGAGGAGTGTAGGAGCCCGGGGCTAGGCAAGTTGGTCCTGACATTTAAGATGAGAGTGACCAGAATACTCATTGCTGAGTGCCATAACTATCTATCTGTCTATCTATTGCCAGACGCCTTAATGCCATAAGCGGTGGCCACAAACAAATCGCTTCCATGTCATCCTGTCCCCTACCATTTCACTGCCCTGCTTCCAGCTCACACCCCCCTTTCTCATATACCTTTCCACACCATCCCTCCATCTCATCCTTAGCCTCCCCCTCCCTGACCCACCTCCACCTCACTCACATACACTCCTAGTCAGTCTCTCATTCTCCATCCTCCCCATGTGGCCAAACCACCTCAGTGTGTTGCTCCTAATGCTTCCTATCACAACCACACCACAACGCTCCTTCACTTCCTCATTCGTCAGTCTGTCTCTCCACGTGACTCCACAGGCTCCTCTTAAATAACTCATTTCCACTGCTCTCACTCTTGACTTGTGTCCTTCCAACAATGTCCAAGCTTCACTACCGTACATTAGAGTTGGTATCACAATACTGTCATGTAGTAACTTTTTCATTTCCATGCTCACTTCCCTGTTTCTTATCACTGCTTTCAAGGAACCAGCAACCTTTCTTCCCTGCTGTACCCTTTCAAGCACTTCACCCTCCAAACCTCTATCCTTACTCATCATACTACCCAAGTACTTAAACGCACTCACGTTTTCCATGTCCTCCTCATCCAACCTTATTGTACATTTAGTGACTTCACTTCTCTTGAAGACCATAACTTTATTCATTCTTACATGCACCTTAAGATTTCATTTCTTACACACTCTCTCAAACTCATCCACCAAGCCTTGCATCTCCCCTTTGACTTCACTTAACAACACAGTATCATTTGCAAACAACAGTACAGTTGAGTTTCCAAACACTATCCTCTCTCATTAGGGCCACTCCAACATCCACTGCCCTACCTTGTACCTCTTTTATTACCCCATCCATGTACAGATTGAACAACCATGGAGACATGACACATCCCTGTTTCAATCCAACCTTCAAGAAGAAAAATTCACTCAGTTCACTATCCACATGCACTGCAGCCTTTGCACCATCGTACATACTCTTCACAGCATTCAACAACTTCCCATCTACTCCATATACTCTTAATACTTTCCACAATCCTTGTCTATCCACCCTGTCATATGCTTTCTCCAAATCCATGAAGGCCGCATACAACTTCTTTCCCTTCTCTAGAAACTTTTCCACTAAAGATCTAAGAATGAATATCTGCTCTACACAACCTCTTCCCTTCCTAAAGCCTCCCTGTTCTTCTCCAACTAATTTCTCTGTTCTTTCTCTAACTCTGTCAATAAGTATCCTACCATACACTTTTCCTGTTACACTAAGAAGACAAATGCCCCTATGATTACCACACACTTCTTTTTCCCCTTTCCCTTTGTACAAGGGAATAATTATACCTGACTTCCAATCCTCCGGGACTCTACCTTCTTCCCAGGCCAATCTGCACATCTTCCACATCCATTCTACTACTATCTCTACCCCATGCTTCAGCATTTCACCACACACTCCATCAATTCCTGGGGCTTTCCCCAATTTAACTTTCTTCATTGCTTCCACAACTTCTATCCTACTGATTTCTTCCTTTCTTCTCACCTCCCTCCTTCTCCCAGCCATTCCCCAGTCACTTATACTCACATTACTTTCATTCTCTATGTTCAACAATTCCTTAAAGTGTTCTCTCCATCTACCCACTTTTTCTCCCTTCTCCACTAGTAATCTATCATTTTTATCTTTCACTCTCCTACTAACTTCTTTGCCACCCTGTCTGACTCTCTTTACCTCTTTCCAGAACATTTTCTTACATTCCCTCCACTTTACACTCAGATTCCTTCCAAATTCCACATCCACTCTCGTCTTACTCTCTCTTACTAATCTTTTCACCTCTCTCTTCCTTTCTACATATAACTCTGTCTTCCATCTCTCAACTTCTTTATGTGATCAGTAAACCTGAACATGCTCATAAATCTACAGTAAAGTGACGATTTCTGTGGCAGGTGGCAATACTGTCAAAACAGCAGGAGTGTGGCCGTGTACAGGTTGTCACTATGGTGTGGAAAGTAACTCCATTTTGTGCAGTGTTTGTGATAAGAGGCTGCAGAAGATATGTAGTGGTATCAGAGGTACATTGCAATATATTGCTGATTTTGAGTGTGATATATAAATTACAGAAAGAGAGAGGTGGGACAGGATTAATCTTGCCATTAGAGATGTCCAAGAAGGCTTGGATGAGTGGAACTATAGCAGCAGAGTGGAAAAAGGCAGTGAATGTACCACTGTGCATGAATGAGGGAGGTGAAGTGAGTACAAAAATGATCCTAAGTCTCTCTGGGTGTTGTAGGAAAGATGCAGGGAAGAATTGTCATTGAGGAAGTAAGGGATGTATCAGACTGTCTGCTGAGTGATGAACAGGGTGGCTATAGGAGTGGTAGAGGATGTATGGATCAAATATTTGCATTGAGACAGAGTAGAGAAGGCCTTTGAGGAGGAATACAAGTTATTTATTGCAGTTATAGACCTGGAAAAAGTGTACGACAAGGTGATAAAAGGACTTTGGAAGATTTTTGTATGTATGATTTTTGTTTACATTTATAAAGACTGTTAGTATGCCTGCATTCACCTGCCTTGGCCACCTAATGGCGGCTCCCCATGCTGCTGTCTCTGGCGGGCTCCCAATTCAGTCCCTTATGCCTGAGGTCACAGTCTGTAACCTTGTCCCAGGTCGTTTTTGGTCTGCCTCTTACAACCCTACCCCCAACATTGACACTTTTCTCCTGCCACACCCTATTGTCATCCCCCATCCTCTCCACATGCCCAAACTATCTCGGTCGGCGACTCCTCATCACAACACCGATACACTACAGTCCCATTCCTTCGTCTCAACTCTTCCATCGTAAACCTAGCCCCCCCAGGCCTTGCATTCAAGGACACACAGCACATCCACCTAATCATTGTCATATCTGTACATTTGAGCCAGCGAATATCCTGTTCCTTTACTGCCCACGTATCACCACCATACAGCATTACACTCCTAACACATGCTGCATACAAAGACCCCTTAGCAAGTTTATTATTTAACTTGATGGGTGAATAAGAGCTGGGATGAATTGATGTAGTTATTTATTTATTTGTCATACACTATATCTTTCCCAACACTTTCAGAGCTGTGTACTTAGTGAGGTCAGTGGCTGCTCTGCTTAGCTGGTGCATGCACTAGTTGGTGGAACATCACCCTCATCGTCGGCATCAACCAATACGTCATCCTGGTCATCAACCAAACCATCTTCAGCATCATCCAGGTCACTGGGGTCATCTGAAGGCTGCAGCAATGAGAGGAGAGAAGAGGACAATGAAAATGGGTTCACTGCAGATGACAATTGTATACAAGTACCTGTCTGTTGGAATGCCCCAAGCCGTACCCAACCCCTGGCAGCACTACAGGTGATATTTATTATATTTTGTCAGTGTAATTATTATGTGCAAGTACCTTCCTGTTGGAATGCCCCAGGCCGTACCCAACTGGCTGGCAGCACTACAGGTGATACTGATGTTTTGTCAGTGTAATGCACAAATCCTGCACCAGCACCACACAGCATATGTAGTAGTGTCCTAAAGCACTTCTGAAATGTGAACCCAGTGAACTGTTGCCTGCAGCTGCCCTCCTCCTGCAGCTCACCATCCACTTTTCTGGGGATAGAGAGGCAGTTGAGGAATGTTGTCAAACCTGGCAGTGGAGCTGACTAGTACACCACATGAAGGCATCCCTCTTTATATACTTTACTGACCAGTACACCACAGGAAGGCATCCCTCTTTATATACTTTACTGACAAACACTTCATAATGAAGTCATTTAGATGGAATATCAAAGTGACAAAAACCAAACCAGTTTTGTTAATAGTAAACTTATGGAGGCTTGTTCCTGCTGTTATTTGGGTAGGGACCATTATAAATACTTGCCAGTGTATCACCTCAGACATTACAACAACTGGGACAAAATATCAAGTATCCTGTAGTTTGGTAACATGTTGGGAATAATTTTCTGTGAACTGGTGGGTTAATCAAGGACATAAATTACTAGCCATGTGGAGAGGATGAAGAACGAAAGACTGGCTGGGACAGTGTGTGTGCATGAGGTGGAGGGGGAGACCAGGGATAAGATGGGAGGATGAACTGGAAAGATAAATGAGAGAGGAGGACATGAGTTGGAGGGAGGGCAGCCAAAAGACAGGACAATGTGGGAGCAGTTTGTTTCTGGTCATCCCATACAGGATTAAGGCTTCTGGCAATAGTAAGATAAATTATTGCTATGTATTGCCAGCAGCATTAATCCTTTAAGGGTTACTTCACTCGTCTTTATAATTGTTGTATACAATCAGCAGCCAGAGTCAGGAGTTTGAGGATGTGGTTTTAATTCCAATAGCTTTGCTTGGGATATTTATGCATCCATTACAATAGATGTGCATTATTATGTCATACGTTAATTTGGTTTGTGTGTTTTAGATATAACTAACCTATACTCTTGTTTATAATTGCTTTATACTTATAGCATTATAGTGTAAGTTGGTGGTGGTTAAACACCCAATCCTCATTTTTGCCCATAGCTTTAATACTGTAGTGATAGGTGGTGGCAACCATCATCCACTCACTTGATGTAGTGCTGCCTACTTCTTCCTTAACCTTTACCATTCCTTTTCTGTGCCTGCCCTCATTTCTTCCTATTTCTCCCATCTTTCCTGTCACTTCTTATTGGTTTCCTTTCCCTTACAGGTGGCTTTACATTAAGTGACAAGCCAAATGGTTTCCTGTAAGCCAAGAAACCATTTACAACGCCGGGTGGTAACCATATAACCAACCCATACGTGCTCCCTACGTGTCAACAAGTGGGTTGGTGGAGAGTTAGTGCCCCTCCCCGTAAAACAAGTAACTCAAAGTCAAATGGCCACCCCTTTCGGAATTATGGGATCTGGCTGTAGATAGATAGATAGTTATATACTCTTTCATACGAACGGATTTCCATAAACATAACTACTCATACCATCAGGAGTCCTTTTGTATTAGGCTTTTGTATGAGTAACCACAATGTCATTTTGAGTACTGCATGTGTGGATGGTAGAGAAAAAGTAGAGTGATTACCTTAATAGTTTATAATTGTAGATGTTACAGAAAGAGTTAAGAAATGGTGAAGGGAAGATGATTAACCAGGTTGTACTTATAAGGTGGAACCATTGCTTCAGATTGTTAGGTGATGTGTGTTAGTGCATGTGTGGATGGTAGAGAAAAAGTTGAGTGGTACCTTTAATACTTAAAAAGTGTAGGTGTTACAGAAGGAGTTAAGTGCTAAAGGGAAGATGATTAACCAGGTTGTACTTATAAGGTGGAACCATTACTTCAGATTGTTAGGTGATGTGTTAATGACTGTGGTGTTTGATTGTTATACTCTCTCTCTGGTGGGGAGGAAGGGGGATCCTACCTCATCCCTTTTCTTAGGCAGGAATTGGGGGAGAAATATTTGATGCTGTGTATGAACAGGCAGTTCTAGTGGTGTGTCTGACCTCTCCAGTTTGTTATATTTACTCAAGCAGAATATAGTCGTTTGTATATAGCAGGATTATACAGTACTGAAGATCCGTATAACTGCAGAGAAGGGGTTAAAGTGACTTGTTATCCCACAGGGCATTCAGCAAGTATCAGATCTGAGCCAGTGGGCAGGACTGTTAGTGTGGCCGGCGAAACTGATCAGCTGGGCCACCCACTTCCTCCACCCTGTCACCCCTCATTCTCTGGCCCTCCCATCATCCACGATGGAGGGGCAGCAGCAACACACAAGACCTCCAGTGTTGCCCAAACAAGCACTGTCTCATGGTAAATGCCTCCAGTCACTCACCAATACCTGGATGATGCAAGGTTAGTCATATCTGCCTGGGTTTGCTGTCACTGTATGCAATTATCTTTGTCTGTATGTGTCCAGCTGTGTATTTATCACAAGGTTAACGAAACTTCACTGATATATCTAGATGCAGTGTTTGTCAGGTGGATTTATATTACTGACAAGTCTGGCATGTCATTTTTGGCATAGTTGTTACTATTATTATTATTATCCATCCATCAACCAATCCTGTCTTGCCCCATGAGGAGCATAGAAGCCCAGGGCTAAGCAAGTTGGTCGTGACATTAAAGATGAGAGTGACCAGCCTCACTCATCCCTGAGTGGCATTGCATGAGCAGTAAGCCCCAACCACCCCTTGGATATAAACCTTCACCGGCTCAATCCGAATTGAGCGCCTGAATTACCCACTAAACCACCAGGCGTCATAATTTGATTATGTGGTTACCACCCAGCGTAATAAATGGTTTCCTGGTGTACAGGAAACTATTTGGCTTGTCACTCAGTGTAGAGTCACCCATAGGCAGAAGGAAGAGGAAAGAATGAAAGAAAGACAGAAGAGTTATTATTATATAATTATCTTAATTGGTTCATCCTTCCTCTTCAGTCTTTCCTTCCTTCATTGTTTCCTCTTTCTTTTGCCTACGGGTGACTTTACACTCCCTCTTCTGTCTTTCTTTCCTTCATTCTTTTCTCTTCCTTCTGCCTTTGGATGACTCTACACTGAGTGACAAGCCAAATGGTTTCCTTTACACCAGGAAACCATATACTATGCTGGGTGGTAACCATATAACCAAATTATGGCACCTGGTGGTTTAGTGGGTAATTATTGCGCTCCAATTGGATTGAGCCGGTGTAAATTTATATCCAAGGGGTGTTTGGGGTTTATTGCTCACATAATGCCACTCAGGGATGAGTGAGGCTGGTCACTTTCATCTTAAATGTTAGGACCAACTTGCCCAGCCCCAGGCTCCTACGCCCCTTATGGGGCAACATAGGATTGGATGATGGATGGATGGAATTGATTTACGTTTGTTTATTTTATTAATTTATTTTTTCACCAGCCAAGATTTCAAGAGACATAACTGGAGGAGTTACATATGGCTTTCAGACACCTCATCAGTAGAGGTTCATATAATTCTGAAGTAAATAATCTGGCAATAGTGAGGGTATATTTCAAGAAACTACTGACGTTTAACCTTTTGTGCTTTGGATCAATCAAACCTTTCAGTATGATGATGTATTTTACTTCTAAAATTTATTCTTATAACAATTTTATTGAACTGTGACAAATCACCTATAGACAAGATGCAAGTACTCTTAAAAAATACAGTAAATTTAAGCTGTCTGTGGAAATGTTTTGTGATTTGGACCTAAACCTTTCAGCTTTTGATACAGTAGATCATAAAGTATTGTTGGATGATCTGTATTTTTATGGCGTTCGTGATAGTACCCTTTTGCTCCTTAAGTCGTATCTGTCGGACAGATCTCAGAGAGTGTTTGTTGATTACGCTAGCTCTGATTCTGCTCCTCTTCTATTTGGAGTCCCTCATGGATCAGTTTTGGGTCCAATTCTATTTACTATCTACACAAGTAGTTTATCGTCTCTACTTGATGCTCATGATGTGTCCTATCATTTTTATGCTGATGACACCGAGCTCTATGTTAAGATTTCAGATATCAACAATACTAAGACAAAGTTTGAATCTCTAATGTCTGATATTAAGATTTGGATGGCTAAGAGGAAACTTAAGCTGAATGATGGTAAATCTGAGATCATCATCATCAGAGGAAACAGAAAGGGTGATGACACTGACAATGCCCTGACTTTGAACATTGGTGTGTCACAGCTTCACCCAGTCAGTTCTTTTTGAAATCTGGGTGTTTATTTTAATTCTAAGTTAAATTGCCAAAAACATATTAATCAAGTTGTCAGAGGGTGTAACTTGCATATCAGAAATCTGTACTCTGTGAGAAAATTCCTGAATAGACAGTGCCTCTTAACATTGGTCCATGCAGTGGTCTTGTCTCGTGTTGATTATTGTAATTCACTGTGGGTTGGTCTTCCAAAAAGACCAAAAATTTCAGTCTGTGTTGAACAGGGCGGCACGGTTTATCTTTGGTCTCCCCCCAAGAACCTCGACTACCCTGTTCCTAAATGAGTTGCATTGGTTACCAGTAAAGGCTAGAATTGAATTTAAACTGTGTCATTACATTCAAGGTTCTTAAGTTTGGTGAACTGAAGTATCTTGCTGAATTGTTAAAACTCCCATTGGCACGCCCGGGTGTGATGTTATGCAGTGAAGATGATTCCTTGCATCTTGACCAGCCTGGAGCCATCCACCAGTCATCTTTCTCTGATTGTTCTTTTGTGTATAGAGCCCCTAGATTATATAATAGACTGCCATTGTCCATGAGACAACTCTCTTCTGCTGAATCCTTTAAGAGACAGCAAAAAGCCTTTCTTTTTTAAAAATGCTACGTCCTGAAGAGAGGTATTATGACAGATGATTGTAGGGTTTAATTATTGCCCCTTTCTTTTCCTCTTCTTCTTTTTTTTTTTTTTACTGATGAAGTTTGTATTGTATATGAGAGATGTCACAATTCTTGTAACTGTAAAAATAATGTATACGTGTTTCCAGAACTAGAGAATTCCCTATGGAAGGACTGGTGCTTTTGAGAAACAAAAGACCAGATTATTACTGTATTATTATTATTATTAATATTATTATTATTGTTATTATTATTATTATTATTATTAATTTGGGAGACATGTTATGTACTGGAGGTGAGGCTGGAGCATCTCTTTGGCCAGAGTAAGGAGTGGTTGGAAGAAGTTCAGGGAGCTGTTGCCTCTCCTGACATTGAGAGGGCTCTCCTTCCATGCTAAGGGATCTTTGTAGGTGACATGTGTTAGGAATGTAATGCTGTATGGTAGTGAGACCTGGGCAGTAAAGGAAGAGGATGCTGTATTTGTTGGCTCAAACATACAGAGCTGACAATGATTAGATGGATGTGTAGTGCATCCTTGAATGCAAGGCATGGGGGGGCTAGGTTTACAACTAAAGTATTTAGAGGAAGGATGGGACTAGAGATGTATTGGTGTTGTGATGAGGAGGGTAGACTGAGATGATAAGGGCTTGTGGAGGGGATGGAGAATGACAGTTTGGTGCAAAAAGTAAGAAAAGTGAACTTCGAGGGTAGGGTTGCAAGAGGCACACTGAAAATGACCTGGGACAGGGTCATAGTGTGACCTCAGGGATAAGGGACTGAACAGGAAGGCTGCCAGAGATCAAGCAGGATGGAGAGCTGCCAATAGGTGATCAAGGCCAATGTATGCAAGCATGCTGGAACCTCTATAAATGATATGATATGTTATGAATCTCATTATGCCTTTACTTTCTCCACCTCACAGGTAACAACGCCTGAGAATACATAGCAGAATTATCCACCAAACAGACCTAATGGCCATCGACGAGACTCATCAGAAAATATGACTGGAGAAGGTAAGAGTTTTAAGATGTAGTTATTCATTGTCTTGTTTGCACAGTCTTATGGTTCTAGGTTAACAGATACATCCTGTAGTTTTCCTATAGTTTTTGTCTATTGATGTTATGATTACTGGTATATTTTCAGCATATTCATTTACATAAATGTGGCAAACTGCTTTGTACATTCTCTAAATCATCCAAAGGAAGTTTTGTGTATGGGGAAATTCACCTTACATATAATCGTCTTTCCATCCCTATTCTCCAGCACAGGCATGTGGGTAGCATAGTGAAATTAAGTAAGAAAATGGTCAAGTAGGAATAAAAATCAGTTAGGTGCATGGGTTATTGGCCTTCACATTTATTTATCCACCATTCAGTACTCTGAAATGTGAAGACTTGTTTCATGAGTTGTATAACATCTACCACTGAGGTCATGCCCATTGTGATGCAGCATTTATTTCTGTTCATCACATTTTAATTCATCAGCATTAGTACCTGTTTTATTATATATTTTTTGATTTATTATTTTAATACTTTCATTTGCTAAATAATGGTATAAGTTATTACCTTCTTTATTCTTCCATATTTCATCATCATCATTATCATCATCATCATCCAGACCTCCCATCCCACCCTAGGGTGGGGTGAGGAGTAGCAGCATCCAGACAGCCAGAGTCTGCCCAGTTCAATGGGACACACTTCCATTCACTCACCATTCAAGTTTACAGAATCCCAGCTTCATCTGATAGGCCAAAAAATTTCACCACGTTCTGTAGCTTCACGTGTACTTGTCCGATAGAGTCAGTCCGGACGCTGCCACTTTAAAAGGGGTTCCAAATCCCTGGTCATGTGCTTCTCCGCACAAAATTCATCCAGCCAGCTTGATCTCTTGTCAGTCCCTTAGCCTCCATATTTACTTCACCTACATATGCACTCTTCTAGTCAGTCTCTTATTGTCCATCGTCTCCACTTCATATCATCCTTGGTCTCCCCCCTCCCCCACCTCACATGCATTCTTCTAGTCAGTCTCTTATTCTCCATCCTTTCCACTCCATCCCTCTCCTCATTCTTGATCTCCCCCTCCCCCTCTTCCTTTCCACCTCACTGGTAAACTCTTCTGGTCAGTCTCTCATTCTCCATCCTTTCCACATAGCCAGACCATCTCAGAGTATTTCTCTTAACATTTTCAACCACATCAACACCACAATACTCCTTTACTTCCTCATTTGTCAGTCTGTCTGTTTGTCTACTTAACACAGCATAAAATAACCACCTCTCCATCTTGACTCCTCTGAGATATACAGGATATTAATGCCAGAATATGAAGCATTTAAGTGAGGATATTTATGAGGTGGAGTCAGGATTCCAGGGGCTGAAATGGTGAGTGAGTGAGTGTGTACTTATAACTTGCCTTCCTATAATTTGGGGCACCTGCAGTCCACTCACACTGTGTAGTGCTACCTCCTGGTGATTCTACCCCGACTGACAAACCAAGAGTGGTCTTTTGTAGTCCAGGAACCATTTACTATGCCAGGGTGGTTGATATTACTACCTAGCATTAGTAATGACATGCTGCTCCATAACTGCCATCTTGACAATGCACGGTGGTGGTGCCATGGACAGCTGCCATCAGGTGAAAAGACCTACACATGCTATAGCATCATAATTGTTCTCTAAATATGTTAACTTATAAATAACATGCCTTTATTAAAGCACCAACTTAATGTCACTGGGTTACTATAGAAATTAATAAATATATCATTTATAAACTTGGAAGTACAGTAATGACATGCAGCACCACTGTGGAAGATGTCTTAACCCTCTGAGTATGAAAGGTGCCTCCATGTTACCAAATAGTGGCAACAGGAGACACAAATGCATAGGTTTTTATGAAGCTATAAACCCATTTTACCTCTGCTGAAAGCACCTTAGGACAGGAGGGTCATCCTTCTCCATGCCCACTGCACAAACATTGGTTGCTGGAGTGATGGTGTCATGACAGGAGACTAAGTACAGCATTTGTAAAATTGTTCCTAGCTGTGCCATTTTCCTGTGCACACCATCCACTCACTCAGTGTAGTGCTGCTTTGGGTGTCTATCCTTTTCCTCTCTTCTGTCCTTCCTCTTTCACTTTTTCTGGCCCCATTCATGCCATTATGCTTTTTGTGTCAGTCACTGCTCTCTTTATCTCATTCTCTGTTCTTTTTGCTTTTACTCTCGGCTCCTTTTCTCTTATCCAGCCTCTTTTTCTCTCGTTTTCCTGCCATGGTCCGCCAGTTACAATATTTCACGGTTTATTATGCAGATACGAGGCTGTAAGTAATGACCAGGCAAGATGATATATTGTAGCTGTGGCGAATCAGGCAGACATATATGGTGAAAGGTCAGACATAGACTTACATATGCATTTGAAATATGAACTAGAGTAAAAGAGAGAGAGTTGGAGAGAGAGAGAGAGAAAGAGAGCTGTGTGTATATGTGTGTGTGTGTGTTTGCATAATTATACTTGCATGCTGAAGCCTTGTATGTGTTCAAGTGGGATCAAAGAGACCCATCATCCCACACCTTCAACTGAAGCGCATGTAATTCTCTTCCATGATTCTTCTGTGAGTTAGAATTACACACACACACACACACACACACACACACACACACACACACACACACACACACACACACACACACACACACACATTTACTAACATGCATACAAAAACCTCTATTCACACAGGCTTAATATGAACTCAGCCATCCCTCCACACTCAGTATCCCTGCCTGACGCAAACACAGGCTCTCCTGCGTACACACATGACTCAACACACACAGACAGACGGACAGACAGACACACACACACACACACACACACACACACACACACACACACACACACACACACACACACACACACACACACACACACACACACACACACACACACACCTCAAGGCTCAGTGTTGGCGCCAGTAATGTTCCTATCTATCTATCTATTGCCAGACGCCTCAATCCCGTTTGGGGTGGCCACAAACAAATCGCCTCCAAGTCGCCCTGTCCCCCGCCATTTCACTGCCCTGCTCCCAACTCACACCCCCCTCTCTCATATACCTCTCCACCCCATCTCTCCATCTCATCCTCGGCCTCCCCCTCCCTCTTTCCCCCTCCACCTCACTCACATACACTCTCTTCGTCAGTCTTTCACCCTCCATCCTCTCCACATGGCCAAACCACCTCAGTGTGTTCCTCATAACGCTTCCTATCACATCCACATCAACACCACAACGCTCCTTTATATCCTCATTCGTCAGCCTGTCTCTCCATGTGACTCCACAGGCTCCTCTTAAATAACTCATTTCCACGGCTCTCACTCTTGACTTGTGTTCCTGATTTACGTAAATGATATGGTAGATGGAGTGAACAGTTATACAAGTCTGTTTGCTGATGATGTAAAGATCTTGAGGAAGATAGAGGTTGAGGAGGATTGTTAAATACTGCAGGAGGATTTGGATAGGATACACAATTGGAGCCGGACGTGGGAAATGAAATTTAATGTAAAGAAATGTAAAATATTGGAAATGGGTAAAAGTACCAGGAGACCATCACTGTATTATTTTTTGGGTAATGAATTAATCACAAAAAGGAGAGAAGAGAAAGATTTGGGAGTGCTGGTCCAAGATAGTTTGTCACCAGAAAAGCACATTAACAAGATAGTTGGAGAGACTTATAAACTCTTGACTAACATAAGAGTAGCATTTCATTATATGGATGAGGAAATGATGAAAAAATTGATAGTGGCCATGATCCGCCCCAGGTTAGAATATGCAGCGGTAGTGTGGTCCCCACACAAAAAGAAAGATATAAACAAGATTGAGAGAATACAAAGAACAGCAGCCAAGATGGTCCCCAGTCTGACAGACCTGTCATACAGAGAGAGGTTGGAAAAACTGGATTTTCCTTCGTTAGAGGAAAGGAGAAAGAGGGGAGACATGATTGCGGTGTTCAGGACCATGGTGGGAGTAGATAAAATTGACAAAGAAGATCTGTTTGTATGGGATAAGAGAGCAACAAGAGGACACGGAATGAAATTGAAAAAGTCAAGCTGCTTGAAGGATATCAAGAAATATAGCTTTCCTTACAGAAGTATAGACTTATGGAATAGCCTGGACAAAGAGATCGTCCAGTCTAAAAACTTAAACGAGTTTAAAGCTAAATTCGACTTATTGAGAAACAGCGACGGAAACCCACGAGCATAGTACATTCCGTGTATATCACAATTAGGTATATTAGGTAAATACTTAAATATTTGGAACGACTTAGACAAAGAGGTGGTGCATGAGAAAAATATTCATGTGTGTAAAGGTAGACTTGATAAATGTGGATATGGAGACAGGACAACACGAGCATTGCTCAATTCCTGTATACTACAAATAGGTAAATACAAATAGGTAAATACACACACACACACACACACACACACACACACACACACACACACACACACATTTACTAACATGCATACAAAAACCTCTATTCACACAGGCTTAATATGAACTCAGCCATCCCTCCACACTCAGTATCCCTGCCTGACGCAAACACAGGCTCTCCTGCGTACACACACGACTCAACACACACAGACAGACACACACACACACACACACACACACACACACACACACACACACACACACACACACACCTCAAGGCTCAGTGTTGGCGCCAGTAATGTTCCTGATTTACGTAAATGATATGGTAGATGGAGTGAACAGTTATGCAAGTCTGTTTGCTGATGATGTAAAGATCTTGAGGAAGATAGAGGTTGAGGAGGATTGTAAAATACTGCAGGAGGATTTGGATAGGATACACATTTGGAGCCGGACGTGGGAAATGAAATTTAATGTAAAGAAATGTAAAATATTGGAAATGGGTAAAAGTACCAGGAGACCATCACTGAATTATTTTTTGGGTAATGAATTAATCACAAAAAGGAGAGAAGAGAAAGATTTGGGAGTGCTGGTCCAAGATAGTTTGTCACCAGAAAAGCACATTAACAAGATAGTTGGAGAGACTTATAAACTCTTGACTAACATAAGAGTAGCATTTCATTATATGGATGAGGAAATGATGAAAAAATTGATAGTGGCCATGATCCGCCCCAGGTTAGAATATGCAGCGGTAGTGTGGTCCCCACACAAAAAGAAAGATATAAACAAGATTGAGAGAATACAAAGAACAGCAGCCAAGATGGTCCCCAGTCTGACAGACCTGTCATACAGAGAGAGGTTGGAAAAACTGGATTTGCCTTCGTTAGAGGAAAGGAGAAAGAGGGGAGACATGATTGCGGTGTTCAGGACCATGGTGGGAGTAGATAAAATTGACAAAGAAGATCTGTTTGTATGGGATAAGAGAGCAACAAGAGGACATGGAATGAAATTGAAAAAGTCAAGCTGCTTGAAGGATATCAAGAAATATAGCTTTCCTTACAGAAGTATAGACTTATGGAATAGCCTGGACAAAGAGATCGTCCAGTCTAAAAACTTAAACGAGTTTAAAGCTAAATTCGACTTATTGAGAAACAGCGACGGAAACCCACGAGCATAGTACATTCCGTGTATATCACAATTAGGTATATTAGGTAAATACTTAAATATTTGGAACGACTTAGACAAAGAGGTGGTGCATGAGAAAAACATTCATGTGTGTAAAGGTAGACTTGATAAATGTGGATATGGAGACAGGACAACACGAGCATTGCTCAATTCCTGTATACTACAAATAGGTAAATACAAATAGGTAAATACACACATACACACACACACACACACACACACACACACACACACACACACACACACACACATTTACTAACATGCATACAAAAACCTCTATTCACACAGGCTTAATATGAACTCTGCCATCCCTCCACACTCAGTATCCCTGCCTGACGCAAACACAGGCTCTCCTGCGTACACACACGACTCAACACACACAGACAGACAGACACACACACACACACACACACACACACACACACACACACACACACACACACACACACACACACACACACACACACACACACACACACACACACACACATTTACAAACATGCATACAAAAACCTCTATTCACACAGGCTTAATATGAACTCAGCCATCCCTCCACACTCAGTATTCCTGCCTGACGCAAACACAGGCTCTCCTGCGTACACACACGACTCAACACACACAGACAGACAGACAGACAGACAGACAGACACACACACACACACACACACACACACACACACACACACACACACACACACACACACACCTCAAGGCTCAGTGTTGGCGCCAGTAATGTTCCTGATTTACGTAAATGATATGGTAGATGGAGTGAACAGTTATGCAAGTCTGTTTGCTGATGATGTAAAGATCTTGAGGAAGATAGAGGTTGAGGAGGATTGTAAAATACTGCAGGAGGATTTGGATAGGATACACAATTGGAGCCGGACGTGGGAAATGAAATTTAATGTAAAGAAATGTAAAATATTGGAAATGGGTAAAAGTACCAGGAGACCATCACTGAATTATTTTTTGGGTAATGAATTAATCACAAAAAGGAGAGAAGAGAAAGATTTGGGAGTGCTGGTCCAAGATAGTTTGTCACCAGAAAAGCACATTAACAAGATAGTTGGAGAGACTTATAAACTCTTGACTAACATAAGAGTAGCATTTCATTATATGGATGAGGAAATGATGAAAAAATTGATAGTGGCCATGATCCGCCCCAGGTTAGAATATGCAGCGGTAGTGTGGTCCCCACACAAAAAGAAAGATATAAACAAGATTGAGAGAATACAAAGAACAGCAACCAAGATGGTCCCCAGTCTGACAGACCTGTCATACAGAGAGAGGTTGGAAAAACTGGATTTGCCTTCGTTAGAGGAAAGGAGAAAGAGGGGAGACATGATTGCGGTGTTCAGGACCATGGTGGGAGTAGATAAAATTGACAAAGAAGATCTGTTTGTATGGGATAAGAGAGCAACAAGAGGACACGGAATGAAATTGAAAAAGTCAAGCTGCTTGAAGGATATCAAGAAATATAGCTTTCCTTACAGAAGTATAGACTTATGGAATAGCCTGGACAAAGAGATCGTCCAGTCTAAAAACTTAAACGAGTTTAAAGCTAAATTCGACTTATTGAGAAACAGCGACGGAAACCCACGAGCATAGTACATTCCGTGTATATCACAATTAGGTATATTAGGTAAATACTTAAATATTTGGAACGACTTAGACAAAGAGGTGGTGCATGAGAAAAACATTCATGTGTGTAAAGGTAGACTTGATAAATGTGGATATGGAGACAGGACAACACGAGCATTGCTCAATTCCTGTATACTACAAATAGGTAAATACACACACACACACACACACACACACACACACACACACACACAAAGTTTACGTGTACACAGAACAGGCGAGACTTGGAATGTGACATCCGTATACTTTCAGGCAGCAAAATTTCTTGGCGAGTTTATGGCCGATCGAAAGTTAGGTTAGGTCACTTTGGGCAGGGTTTGGTCTGATTAGGTAATTTTTGGTTGGGTTGGCTTCAGTTCGACTAGATATAGACGGATTAGGTTAGATTGCTTTAGAATACGTCGGTTTTGATAGGTTTTGATTTGGGTTTTATTTCGTTGGGTTAGGCTGGGTTAGGTTCAGTTGGATTAGGTCATTTTAGGCTTGACTGGTTGGGTTAGGTCGGGTATGGTATGGTTAAGTGAGACTGGGTAGGATCAGGTAGGGTTAGATACGGTTAGGCTGCTTCAAAATAGGTTATGTTAAGTATGGGATAAATGATTTTCATAAGTTTTATCAGGATTTCTTAACCATTGTTATGAGGTCAGGTCGGGCTAGGATAGGCCTAGGCTATTTTTTTCATTAATTTTAGGCCTAGCCTAGTTTTTTTAGGCCTAGATACAGTATAGGCATGCAGCTTGTATTCAAGTAAATTGATACATAAAGTTAATAATAACCATAACATTAAGGTTTGTCCTGTTTTTATTAAGGGTAGGCCAAAGGATTTTGGCCGACTTTCAGAATTCTTATTATATATAATATGTTATTGTTTGGTAATATTTTACTTTGTACTATCATCCCCTATACTTTTACAAGGTTTATTTATTTACTTATTTTCTATTATTTATTTTTTGGTAATTCCTATTCTGTGCTAAAGGGTAATTTATCCTTTTTTTTTTTTTTTTTTTATTAAACTAGCCTGTCTAGCCAGGGACATTGGCCTAGCCTATTCCAGTTCTGTTAATTTTTCACAAAAAGCCAAATGACTTACCTGCCATTCTGCCACTGTGCACACACTCACATTTTTTTTACCACATACCATAATATGATTTTACTAAGAGCTTGGTGTCACTCATCCACAGGTCAGGAGCATTGTGACCATATGGATAGATTTATGTGAAGAATCTTCAGAAAATTATCAGCAATGTCTATTACTTCATACTTCAAGCCTGTTGGTTCACATGGGAAGCAACCGGAACCAAATTCATCTTCTGATAAGAAAGAAAAAGAACCGGAGAAAAACAAGACTGGTAGAGATGGATCAGGACCAAGTGAAATCAAAATTCCTTCAGATTTAGGGGAGGCTGATCATGAACCAGTACAGCCTAAGATTGCTTCTTTTAATCCAAAGCAGTATGGTAATAGTAAGAGAGACTTCTCAGCATCCTGGTATAATGGATGCACATGGCTTGAGTATTCAGTAGAAGAGGGGGCAGCATTTTGTTTTCCCTGTAGACATTTTAAAAGTTCTTCTAAAGACCGTACATTTACTAAAGAGGGTTACTCAAACTGGCGCCATGCATTAGACAAACACAAAGGTTTCCAAAAACACGAAAATTCTCAAACTCATGTAGAAGCTATGGTTATATGGCAGGAGAGAAAAATGCGCATAGAGAAGAACCAGAGTGTCAGTACAATGGTAAATGAAAAGCAGTTGGGGAAAAACAGGTACTGTATTAAATCAGTGGTAGAGGTAATTCAGTTTTTATGTGTGAATGAGCTACCTATGCGTGGAGATGGTAAGAGTGGAGCAGGGTGTCTCGATACAAGTAGTGAGTCTCAAGGTGAGCCATCTGGTCTTTTTATGAAGTTATTTCAGTATACATTGTCTAAAGATAAGAAGCTCTCAGAGATTATTCAAATGATTCCTAAGAATGCCTCCTATACTTCTGCTAGGATTCAGAATGAGATAATAGACATTATGAAAGACACTGTCATAGAGAATGTTGTTAATGATATCAAGGAGGCTGACATACCATTTTTTAGCATTAAGTCTGATGGAACTCGTGACCCTACCAACACAGAAAATATATCTGTAGTTGTAAGATATGTAAAGGGTGGTAAAGTAAATGAGAGTCTAATTGGTATGCCAACAACAGATGATTTTGATGCAGAAAGCCTGGCCTCATTAATACTTAAAACACTAAATGAATGTGGACTTGATTGCAGTAATATATTATCTCAATGTTATGATGGAGCATCTGTGATGTCAGGTCAGCATGGAGAGCTACAAGAAAAACTTCAGAAGGAAATCCCATATGTACATTGTTTCAATCACCAACTGCACTTGGTTGTGGTACATTCAGTTGAAATGCAGAATGATGTAAAATTGTTTTTTTCCATTTGCAATAGACTGTACAACTTTCTACACCGTCCAGAGCTAGACAGGATTTATGATGGAACAAAACTCAAACGACTTTTGGAACAGAGATGGTCAGGTCATTTAGATACTGTGTCTGCTATCTTAGAAAACCATGAAAGGATAGTGAATGCACTTGAATCTTGTGAAGAAAATGGATGTAATGCTGTAATTTGTATTGAGGCAACAGGTTTATTGAAGCAGATCAGAAGTAGGAAGTATATGTTCATTGCATATTGTGTTCAGACAGTCTTGAGTTTAATTAAACCTGCTGATAAGCTCCTACAATCAAGTGATTGTGATTTGATGACTGGAACTAGACTAATTGAATCTGTGGTCTGCAGTGTAAAAGACATGAGAAATGATGTAAAAATTTTTGAGGGAATCATTACAAAACTTGCAGATCATAATCTCTCTGAACCTGAATATGTACATAAGGTTCCAAAGCGGAGCCGCAAACTGCCTGCACATTTGTCAAAAGATTCAGTTGTTGAGGCCAGTGTAGGACATTCAGAAGATCCTAGCAATGCAGAAAGTGAAGCAACACTTTTCAGGCAGATTTATTGCAGCATTGTAGATAACTGCCTTGGGGAGCTTGATGCTAGATTTGGTGAATGCAGTAGTGCAGTGACTGCTGCAATCTCATGCCTTTGGCCAGAACCCAGTGTGAGTTTCTTAGATCCTAAAAAAATTGCCCCAGTAGCTTCTCTCATAGGTCTTAATACTGACTCATCTCTGCTCCAAAGTGAATGTCAAGTGGCAAGGACCTTTATTGAAAAAGAGTTTGATGACAAAGTACACAAAACTCTAAACGACTTGTGCTTGCTTCTTCATCCTTATAGAAAAGGATTCAGTGAAGTCTACCAATTGTATGCAGCTGCTCTCACATTTGGCTCTAGTAATGATGTATGTGAAAAATCCTTTTCAACACTCTCACGTGTACTAACACCTTACAGACGATCTATGACCCATAAAAGAAAAAGTAACCTTGTACTACTCTCATTTCTCGCTGAATACACTCAGAAAATTAATATGGATGAATTTCTCCATACATTTGCTGCAAGAAGCAGGAAGATCCAATTGTATTAAGAGCAGCAGCAGATTTGAAGTCTAAGACATTTTCCTTTCTCTTTTCCTTTATTAAAATGATGAGCTATGTTGTTTGGACATATAATTATTACTTCAAAGTTTAGTTCATATGAAGTGATGAAATTACCAACACACTGTAAATTTATGCAAAATTTCATTAATTTTCCTAACAATCAAATCTTATGAGTTCTTATCTAAAGCAGAAACCAATGTTAATATTACTTGGACTTTTGTTTGTAGAGACCTGGAAAGCGTCAGTAAATGCGACCCTATTTTTTTATTCCATGTCTTCCTGTGTGTGCGACTGTGTGTGTGTGTGTGTGTGTGTGTGTGTGTGTGTGAGAGAGAGAGAGAGAGAGAAAGAAATGTTGGTTTTGATTATATCGTAACTATTGCCATGACAACTATGGTCCCATGCATTAACATAGGTAGGACTGAATTTTTGCTCTATATTATTGACTGCCTCCTAATAACCTGCCCCCCTCAATATCTCAATTGCCCCCCTATGGTTATACTTCTGGGGACGGGCCTGCCCAGGAGGCCATTTACAGCTCTAGGTGGAGCCTACTAGGATGCCCCTGTTAACTGGGTGGAGAGACACAGATGTGGCATCCATTCATGAACCAAATCTCCACACTTTTCCCTGCACCTCACTGTGGCCAGGCACTGTCAGCTGCAAGGAAACATCAGTTCACTGCAGGGGATGGCCCTGCAGGGGCAGTTGCTTGCCTGTGGTTGATGGGCTTGCATGGTCAAACATACACTGGTTGATCAGCAACAGCAACCACACCTTTGTCTCAGCCATTGTACTATGAAAAGTGCATCTCATACTTGTTTGCAAATTCAGTATGCCTTTCAGTAAAACACATGATGGTTTAAAGGTTTAGTAGCTTCATGTAGAATAAGTCTTATGCCTCCTACACATAGGTTTAGTTCTAAAAAAAAAAAAAAAAAAAAAAATGGTTGGTGTTTTTCTGATCATGTAATGCCACAAGAAGAGTAGGCTTGTTGTTTTCCCTAAATTTTTCAGTATGGTACCCTAACCCAGGGCTCTTGCACCTCATAAGGGATAATTTGGAGCTGGTTGTGCCATTTATCAGTAACAGTTTTCCATTCTTGAACATGACCATTATTATTTCCACCACTTATCCCACAGCTCACCCAGCATTGCCAAGCCTTTCCACGTTGGCCACCTGTGCTCCACCATCATCGGCACATCCTGGCCTGCCTCCACTCAGCCCTGGGCCACCATGTCAACTGCATCAACCACCTGGGTGACTGGGCCACACAGTTTGGTCTCCTCCAATATGGGAAAGACTCAGGCACAACTATACTCCTTCAGTACATTTTTTGTCTTGCATCTTTCATGCAGTTTTATTCAGCTCAGGAGAGACTTTTGGACTGGGCAGGTTATTAACTTGTTCAGGACCAGAGGGCTTTTCCAGAGTGTATGTTTTTTTTTTTTTTTTAATGCAAGAACGAACCAAAAGCCAGAAGCCTGTAAGATTGTAAGAGTGTTCCCTCCAAGAGAGAGAGAGAGAGAGAGAGGAAGAGAGAAAGAGAAAAAAAAAAACAAGAGAGAGCCAAAATCAAGATCCGTTTGTTTCAAGATGCTTGGACAAACTGTGTTTGAAAGACTGGAGGTCATAGGCAGTAGGAAATACAGACAGAGGAAGATACTTCCAGAGTTGTGAGGTCATAGCTAGAATAATAGAAATATGATGGAGAATGAATTGGTGATGTGGGTTGGATAAGGAGAGTGGCTCTGAGGTGATGTATAGGCTACATGTGGACAGAGTGGTGGAAGGTAGAGTGAGAAGGAGAGCATGAACCCCTGCCACACTGATTGCTTGTAAGATAGGTTACCTCCTCTGAATCATTGTTTTATAGCCAGTGTAAACTGTACCTCATACCAGGCTTGCAGCTGGGCCCGTGCAGACCTTCATTGTACCTTATATGAAGATTGTAGTTTAGCAAGGGTTAATCCCTTTCAGTATGGTGATAGGATTTTTTGTATAGATGATTTACAGTTCTGTATGTCTATCTGTCTATCTTTCAATAGCCCAGTGCCCTAATCCCGGAAACAATGGTCGCATATGAAATGCCTCCAAGTTGCTCTGTCACCCACCATTTGACTGCCCTCCCCCCTAGCTCACTCCCCCCTCCCTTATATACCTCTCAACTTCATCCCTCCACCTCATCCTTGGTGTCTCCCTCCCTCCATCACACCTGCATACACTCTCTTAGTCATTCAGTCTCCATTCTCTCCATATGTCCAGACCACCTCAGTGTATTTCTCAGTGTAGTATGGTGATAGGATTTTTTAGAGATGATTTACAATTTTGTATGTGCTTCCACATTTAAGGCAGCTAGTTCATAGTGCATTTTTCTTCATGT
This sequence comes from Coenobita brevimanus, assembly GCF_032717465.1. NCBI lineage: Eukaryota > Metazoa > Arthropoda > Malacostraca > Decapoda > Coenobitidae > Coenobita > Coenobita brevimanus. The sequence continues at coordinate 307,261 of NW_027643711.1, read as the reverse complement.
ATATTATATCTTTTATTTCTTTTAATGCAAGGAAGTAGGAACCAAAGGCTTGAAGTGGGCAAAATTGTTCCCTCCAAGAAAAATGAAAACAAGATACCAGTAATAGACCAATTCAAGATGCCTTCATTATATACTAAATTTCATTCTAGTTTACTCCACCTACCATTAGACAAAACTGTTACTGATGTAAAGTAGTAGCATTTCTCTATAGTATTGTCTATCTATCTATCTACTGCCAGATGCCATAATCCCGTAAGGGGTGGCCATTTGACTTTGAGTTAGTTGTTTTACGAGGAGGGACACTAACCCTCCACCAACCCACTTGTTGACACATAGGGAGCACGTATGGTTTGGTTATATAGTTACCACCCTGCGTTGTAAATGGTTTCTTGGCTTACAGGAAACCATTAGGCTTGTCACTCAATGTAAAGCCACCTGTAAAGGAAAGAAAAGCAATAAGAAGTGACAGGAAAGATGGGAGAAATAGGAAGAGAGGAGGACAGGCGCAGAAAAAGAATGATACAGGCTACGGAAGAAGTAGGCAGCACTACATCAAGTGAGTGGATGATGTAACATTCATATAATTTCCCTTAAAACAAGACAGTGCATCTGGTATGTTTCCAACTTTTTGTTTTTTTTTACTGTGTTCATAAGTGAGATGTATAAATATCCCCACCATGTTATATTTCAGAAATGATGCACAAAACCTGAGAGTGACCTGGAGGAAGATGCCATCAGGAAGCTGTACAGTGTTATGTTTGGGCCAACCAGCAGGCCAAGGCAGACCTCCTGGTTGAGGTACGGGAGGTGATAATGCTGAACCGGGTGCAGTCAGTGAGTGAGCACCAGGTCTGTCATGTCAGTTTGTTTAGCAGCTCGTCACATTATCTGTACGGTACCAGGTATCTATATTTAACTCTCTCATGGCTGTGGATGTCTAGTATTCTATCCCTCATCCCATACCACTCTTATAATCAATTTCTTTTGATTCTGTTTAAGTTTCTTGCTGCAGCCATTTAGTTTTTACTAGTTTTCACTTTTCCCATTGCAGTATAATATTGACTTGGTGAAATATTATTAGCCCATTTAATATGTTGAAGTGGTAGGTGGTGGCGACCATCATCCACTCACTTGATGTAGTGCTGACTACTTCTTCCATAGCCTTTATCATTCTTTTTCTGTGCCTGCCCTCCTCTCTTCCTATTTCTCCCATCTTTCCTGTCACTTCTTATTGCTTTTCTTTCCTTTACAGGTGGCTTTACATTGAGTGACAAGCCAAATGGTTTCCTGTAAGCCAAGAAACCATTTACAACGCAGGGTGGTAACCATATAACCAAACCATACGTGCTCCCTACGTGTCAACAAGTGGGTTGGTGGAGGGTTAGTGCCCCTCCCCATGAAACAAACAACTCAAAGTCAAATGGCCACCTTCTTACGGGATTATGATGTCTGGCAATAGATAGATAGATAGAATATGTTGACCTCCATCTTTTTGTACTCCTGTTTCTGTTTGATGGTTTGATTCAGTTTAGGTGTGATATTGCAGGCTGGAGGGATTGAACATATCCTTTGTTAACTGTTTCACTCCTAAAGATTTTTTAAGGTGACCAAAACCATACCATAGTTGCATGAGTGAACTAAAAGACAATATCAGCATATTGAAGTTCTTATTTGTCTGTCTGTCTATCTATCTATCTATCTGTCTGTCTATAGCCAGATGCCACAATCCAGTAAGGGGTGGCTTTTTGTCTTTGAGCTCATTGTTTTACGGGGAGGGGCACTAACCCTCTGCCAACCCACTTGTTGACACGTGGGGAAAACATATAGGTTAGTTATATGGTTACCACCCAGCGTTGTAAATGGTTTCCTGGCTTACAGGGAACCATTAGGCTTGTTACTCAGTGTAAAGCCACCTGAAAAGGAAAGAAGAGTAATAAAAAGTGACAAGAAGGATGGAAGAAATAGGAAGAGAGAAGTACAGTCACAGAAAAAGAATGATAAGGGTGAAGAAGTAGGCAGCATTACATCAAGTGAGTGGATGGTGGTAAGAAACAGGAAGAGAGGAGGACAGACACAGAGAAAGAATGACAAAGGTAAAAGAAGAAGGCTGCACTACACCACGGGAGTGGATGATGGTGAGAAATAGGAAGAGAGGAGGGCAGACACAGACAAAGAATGATGAAGGTGAAGGAGTTAATGGTGATGAAATGAGTAATCAGATGAACTAAAGTGCTTCTGTTCCTGCAGATACAAGGGCCAGTGTGAGGACAAGTGATGATGACATGGCTGAGAAGGTGGCTCTCTCCTACATCATCGTAAAACAAAACAAAAAAAAAGGAATACAAAAAGGTAATACAAAAATATCGAGTACAAAAAGGTAATCACAGCAGGTTAGTACACACAGCTCTCAAGGAGTGTATGTGTCTGCAGGTTAATACTGGCTTAACAAAGTAACTCAGACTGTTGGTCTCCATTTAATACTGGGGAACAGTGGTGTCAAAAAGTTATATCAGTTGTGCCAGTGCTTTGGTTGTTTCCCATGCTATTAAAGTTAACATGTCCAGTGAAGTTATGGCGTGAAAGCATCTGGGTAATTTCTGCCCTACCCCATCACTACTCAGCTTCATTGTGGCTTCAGATATCATCAAGAGGATTAGTGGGAACTGCCAGGGACTGAGGACCTGAGGCCTAGTACATCGTGAAATTTAGATGAATTCAGTAGGTGAGATAGTAAGGAATATGTACATAGTCAGGGAATGGTGGTGGTGGAGTCTGCTGTACTCAGATATACATTAGCCTTTAACCATAACTGTACACTTCACAAGAAAATTTAGAGTGAAGTTATGCTGGGTTAATTGACTTTGTTGCTTTTGTAGTGAATATTTTTGTTTTACTACAGTATACAACAGAAGAAAAAAAATCTTCATTAGTGTCTGAAGTATGACTCAAGCCTTATTTTATTGTTACCACCAGACAATTGTGTTTAGCTTGAGGGAAACCTGATGGAGTGGAAGAGTTTAAACCTGATGGAGTGGAAGAGTTTAATGGTTGCTGCTTAACACACATCATCTGCCTCACTGTTGATTGTGTAGTCATTTACCATAGTCGTAAATTTGTTCAGGTCATAAGTTTGATATTACCATTGGACTTGCAGAGACACAGAGACATGGGAGTGAAGCTGCAGTACGTCCACTGTCGCCTGGTGAGCCTGGAGAGGGAGTGTGGCCTGGTGCTTAACCCTCATCTCACCCCCACCCCCACCCTCCTCACAGACACCCCAGTGGCATTGCCTGTACAAGACTTGGCAGGTTAGCATTAGAAATAGATAACCTAGACTTACCTAACATATCCTATCCAGTCCAAACATTAGCTAACCTAATCTCACCTTTATAACCCTATCCCACTCTATGCTAACCTGTTGAATCTAATCTGGTCCATCCTACCCTAATTTAACCCAGAGCTTCCTAATCTATTGTAACCCAGATCATGTATGTTTTAATATTATGTACTCTCATAACCTCATCTGACATATATGAATCTAACCTAAGCATTATCTTAACATTAATTCTTACAGAAAATGGGGTGGGAAGGATCCAGATGCAAGAAAATAGAGTAATGAAAGTAGAACTGTCAACAAAAACAAAGTAAATATGTTTTCTTACCCTAAAAGCTTTCCTGAGTTGCCTAACAGTACTTTAAATATTGCATGAACAGTTCCTCTGCTAGGGATAAAACCAAATTGTCTCTTATTAATGTTAAGTCTCCTTGCTCATGCAGGCCAAAATTTTCTCCTACAGCTACCTCGATTAAGAGCATCACCCTTCCCCTCGTAAACATTCACAATATCACTGCTACATCACCAGATGCTTTCAGCATTTCATCTGCCACACCATACACACCCACAGTTTTCCCTGTTACCATTTTACCAGTTGCCTGTGTTTTAGAATGTATAATTTCCTTGTTTAATGAGGCTGTTTAGTTGACTATGCATTTTCTACGATGATGATGATGATGATGATGTTTGTTAAATACTTACTGAAGGCAGCTGGTTGCTTCTTTGTTCCAGATAGCAATTTGATATGCCAGGTTGCTGAGCCGAAGAACATTATATATATATATATATATATATATATATATATATATATATATATATATATATATTTTTTCTTATTTTTATTGGTACAGTAATATCCCTCTGAGGCAGACTTCTGTTAAGGCAGCCAGTTAAAGTGAGATGGATAAGGGTGACATTGCCTGAAAGACAAGGCAGCAACTTCAGCCTGCAGTTCACCAGTTTCACATTTCAGATAAACCTGGTGCTACCAGTGCTACTGTACTGTTGCTGATTGAATATAACATTGTGTCAGCTTATTAAATAGTGAAGAGTGAATCAGTCTGCAAGTAAACCTCAAAATTTTGGTGCCATATGATAAATTGTTACATGATGGACAACCTCTTGAGATGGACACTTTCCCCTTAATTAGTCTGCCATAGAGGGGTCTTACTATATGTTTTCATGTATTTCTGTATTTTTCTGTATTTATATTGGTGTATATTTACCATTATTACACTTCTGGATGAGTAATGAGAACCATATGTATTCCAGTTAATGTGCTTCTGTGTATGATTTGATTTGTATATGCACTGTTATAACTTTCACAGCTGAGAAGTGCAGTATATACAGTAATACTTAAAGTGTGCAGCAGATGTTTTATAGTATTAGTATTTCATAATACTAATTGTATAGAAGGGGACAAGAGTTCAGTTGCATCTACTATTCAACTGCATCTGTTTCACTATTCAGCTGCATCTACTTCACACCTACAACATGTTTGCTATAGTACTTTTGATACTTTCATCCCTTTGTATCAGAGAGACATTTCTTGGCAGTGAAATAAACCAAGCCTCTCTCTGCTTAGCAATATTAGCCAGCAAAGGAAAGTGAGAAGTAGAAGGGGTGAAATATTAAGGCAGAGAAACATACCAAGCCTAAGATTATTAGTCAGCAGAAAAAAGGATGTGGAAGGGGTGAAATACAAGGTACACTTTTGTATCTGTGGGCAGAGGAGTGTACCAAGCCTCTTTCAGCATAGGAATATTAGTCAGCAGAAAAAAATGAGAAGCATAAGAGGTGAGAGATTGGATGAACTTTGGTGTTTATAGGCTGGGAAATTTGCCAAGTCTCTCTCAGCTTAGGAATATTAGCCAGCAGTAGAAAATTGGAAGTAGAAGAGGTGAAATGGCTGAACTTTTGTCCCTGAATATACATTGAAATAGCATTCCTTTGATAATGGACTGTATGGAGCATCAGTGGGTTGTGTGAATGAAAAGACATTGCACTGTACATAGAGCACGGCTGATAGTGTGATATATGCATAACTACAGTAAGTAAATATAGCAGTGTGTGTGTAATCGTAAAAGCTGAATATATTGCAAAAGCCAAATGCTGTGTATCGATGTATGGCATGTGTAACTGCAAAAGCTAAATATAGAGATGTATGCATAACTACGAAAACAAAGTATAGTGATATATTCGTAATCATGAGAGCCAAAGTTGTCTTGCACTTCCAATTCATACCTCGAGATGAGAGTGTAAGGAAGCCAGAATTAGCTTGAGTTTAAATATACTTACAAAGATATTGAATGTTTTTTATGTAATAGTGACGTGTTTGAAAGGAGGAGGAGAGAAAGAGCTAGGTGGATTATATAGGGAACTAGGACCAAAAACAGGGTAGGGGGTCAGTATGGGAGAGTATAAGGGTAAGGGAGGAAAAAGAAGATGGTGGAGGATTAGGGTGGGAGGGCATATATTAAATACATCAAAAAGAGCCATTAGGTAAAAAAGTAAATATATAAATAAATAATAGAAATGCTGAGCTGTGCAGGCATGGAACACTACTATACAAAATTTATGTATGTATATATGTATGACCCAAAACAGTTTTTGGTAAATATACAGTACTGTATAAGGAAGGTTGATTAAAAAACAAGGTTGAAGATTTTGTATTTAAGATTGACCAAGAAGGACAAAATGGTGAAGTAAAGGGGATGGGAAAGTACAAGAAAGAGTATATAAGGGAGGGTGGTGCATCTCAGGATTGGGGGTTGTTACAGAATGTGGTGAAAGTTTTTGGCGTATCAGATAGAGCCAGGAATCCGGGGGCTTGAGTGATGAGTGAAGCATGGCCCACTGGACTGGGCAGACTTGAGCTGCCTGGAAATTGCTACTCCTCACCCTGCCCTGGGGTGGGAAAGGAGGTCTGGATGATGATGATAATGATAAAGAGTTAAGACAAATGTGATGGTGATACTTTTGTTCCTCTCAGCCCAGGCAGGATAAATACGAAGCAGACAATAGATAGCTGAATACAGGGGGCAGTTTATATAAGTCTAGAATTGGAGATATAAAAAGATAAGAGATATAAAGATTTGAAGGTCAAGTACTTCTTCCCAGTTTATTTGTAGTTGCGATGGTTAAATTCTGGTAGTGAACAAACTCTGGTACCTGAGCCGTTGTTAGTTGGAATATTGCATGTTATCCATTCGGTGTCCTTAGTATTAGGCTTTCCATTTATTTTCATTGTTTTTTTTTAGTATTCCATTTTTTTTAGTCGTTTAGTACAGTACAACTTCATTTTATACTTATGTAAATTTTTCAGATGTTGCCCCCCTACCCCTTTATTTCTTTGGTGTTATTTAATTTGTGACGTGCTATCAGTAATTCTGCCAGCTTCAATTTTTTCTCTTTCCTTGTCTGGGCCTTATCTCACTTCCTCTTTAGGCAGGAAAAAAGGGTCAGAATGATGATGATGTTATCGGGAAAATTTTTATATTTTGTAGATTGTGTCAGTCAGTGATCTTAATATGTTGTGATTTTTTATTGTTTCATGTATGTATATTTTTACGCCCACATCGAGGAAGGAAACACAGAACCAGTATTTGCTGTGTAAGCCAATACATTCCGTGTGAAGTACCAGTTTGCATGGTACATCAACATTTCTCAGTATACAGTGAGTCTCCATTATAAGCTGCTGTTATTTTTAGTTATGGAATTAAGTGCACGGTAAACTGTTGAAAAAAATAAAGCCTCCTATGCTAAATTTTCTATAAGACTGATTTGCCATAGTCAGGCAGTTAACTCTACCAGTTGTATGGAAGAAAGGTGTAATATTTTGGATCAAACTTCTGCTATTGAAAATTTCTTGTTGTTTGTATATCATATCGCTTTCCAACCAGACCAAGAGTAATAGAAGTACATACATTCCTCACATAACATATACAGTGTGTGTCCATTTTGTAATTTGTACTAGCTGTAACCAGATGATGTTACTTGGTCTGGGAAAGCCAGCAATACCTCATTTACATTAACCTGGCCCAGATTTTCATCCTTCTTCACTTTATTTCACACAGCACAGTAGCAGAAGAGAAAATTGCTATGGCTCTACATCCTTTCTGTAGCATTCCTTCATTATTAGCACCATATACTAGTGGTAATCTATTGCCACAACTTAGTATGCAAGGTGGAGAGATACCAGTGTTAGGCCAAGTTAGAGTAGAAAGGGTATAGTTGAGAAGAAGTTAAAGCAAGCCGTATTTAACCCCCTCTAACTGAGATATCTTTTCTAACATGATTATAAAATTCTGGTTAGAGTAAGGCTAATGTGAAATAGATTATATTATATTGAAGAGGTGAAGGTACGAGAACATAGTGATTTTTGGTAAGCGAAAACCCATCAAGCCAAGAAACTATTTACAACGCTGGGTGGTAACCATATAACCAACCCATACGTGCTCCCTACGTGTCAACAAGTGGGTTGGTGGAGGGTTAGTGCCCCTCCTTGTGAAACAAATAACTCAGAGTCAAATGGCCACCCCTTATGGGATTATGGCATCTGGCAATAGATAGATAGATAGATAGATTAGTGCAGTGTTAAGATGTGTCATTGGTGAAATAGCATCAGATTCAGTTAGTCATTATGCCATGCTTCCTCTTAAATGCATGCCCATACCGAGGCTGGTCATGGTAGTGCTGATAATATGTTCTGTGGATTGGAAGCTATAGCAGGTATCCTATCTATCAACCTGTCTGTCTACTCTCTGATCCCTAAATCCCATAAGGGATGGCTATAAACAAGGTACCCAAACCAGCTCATTACTTTTTGCAATTGCTGGAAACTGTAGGGAAGGACTAGCTGATGATGAATTTAATAGGTCATTTTTAAGTGGCCACTGCCATATCCCATTCTTGCAGGTTTGACAAGGTGTTGGTGGAGATGTACCAAGAACTGGAGCTGTGTGTCCTTGTCAGCTACCTAGCTTCATTCTGTGGTATGTCAGTTATGTGTTCATTTTGTGCATGCTGTTCATCTACAACAGTGTTTGCCCCATACTCTGCTTTCTCTTTCCTTGCTTTCTGAACAATCCCTCACCTCATCTTGCCTTAGGTCAGAAAGAGAGGTCAGGATTATGAATGATGATGATGATGAGGATGAGGATGATAATGATAAGGAGCTGATGAGGAGTATATGATGATGATGATGATGAACCCAAGTGCAGTCTGTAAGCACATACATTGAGTTTTCCCCTCTCAAAACATCAGCAGCTGCAAGACCCCAAAGCAATTATTTTTCTCATATCTCTAGCAACACAAAAGGTCTCCTCAAGCTGAACATTTTCTGATAATAGAGGGAATACCATAGAAAGGACCATCATTTAGACCATCATATCAAAAGAATTTAAATTGCTGAAGTTACAGGTCTCTTTTTAAACTCTGTAAAATGCAAGAGTTAATCATTACACCCGGTCCTTCATGTATGCAAAAGGTCAACTCTGGAACTGTCTTCCTCCATCTGTATTTCCTACAGCCTATGGCCTCCAATCTCTCAAACACATTGTGCCTAGTTGTCTTGCAATGAATGGATCTCGAATTTTGGCTGTCTATCTTATTTTTCGTGGAGGACACAATCTTCCAGGCTTTTGGTTCCTTCTTCCTTACATTAAAAAAAAAAAAGTGGCATCAGTAAGAATGTAATATAGGGAGTTTTCATGTATCAGAAGGTTTTAAAAGTGTTCCCAAAGCAGAATAAAATTGTATGGCAGAGCTAGTATGTAGTGTGGAAGGATCATCATATAGAGTTGTAGAGTTGTTATGGGCTGGTAAAGTTATAAGGGCAGGCCAGAGATAAGACACTTAGGGTGAAACAGAAGACAGATGAGGTAGACAGTGGTATGGTGTAGGTTTGGTTATTCGATGGTTGCAGACAAATCCACTTGACCAGTTCAGTGGCAGTTGGCAGGCCTTGAGTCCACCACTCCAAATGTATTTCCTACTGTCTTCCTATGTCAATATTTCCTACTGTCTTCCTCTGCCTGTATGTCCTACTGTTTTCCTCTGTCTGTATTTCCTACTGTCTTCCTCTGTCTGTATTTCCTACTGTCCTCCACTGTCTTCATTTCCTACTGTCTTCCTCTATATATCCTACTATATTCCTCTTTCTGTATTTCCTACTGTCTTCCTGTGTCTGTATTTCCTGTTGTCTTCCTCTGTGTTTTTCCTACTGTCTTCCTCTGTATATATTTCCTACTGTCTTCCTCTGTCTGTACTTCCTACTGTCTACCTCTGTCTATATTTTCTACTGTCTTCTCCTGTCTTTATTTCTAACTGTCATCCTCTGTCTTTATTTCCTATTGTCTTCCCCTGTATTTATTTCTAACTGTCTTCCTCAGTCTGTATCTCCTACTGTCTTCCTGTCTGTATTTTCTACTGTCTGTCCTTCAAATGTAGGGCCAGCAATAACCAAGCCACTAAGTTTACAAGGGCTGGCTGTTGATGATATTGTGTTTCCCATCCACAGTGGCACCAGCAACAGGGCCTTGAAGCAGCTGCCAGTCCAGTCCATGCCCCAGAATGTTGGCTAGGCCAGGCTGGTGCTGTTTGTGGCAGTGGGACATACAAACTGGCTGCTGGTGTGACTATCTTGGAAGTCATGCCACTCAGGGAGATATGATGAACACTGCCACTTCTCCCCTGTGCTCATTTTTTAAGGTTAGTCTTCAGTTAGCCCTTGCCAGCAGTGTCCAACATCAGCCTATCTACCTATCTATCTATAGCCTGTAATCCAACAAAGGGAGGCCGCAGACAAAATGCCTCCAAGTTGCTCTGTAACCCACCATTTGATTGCCCTCCCCCCAACTCACTCCCCACACCCAGCATCAGTAAGGATGTAAATAAGCTGGTTTTGGCACTCAGTTTAACTCCAGACTTCACTAAATATTTCCTGCACCATGGCCAATTTTAGTATGGTGGTTAAGAGGTGGCATGGTTTAATTGGATTGATTTAAATGTTGGGAGTGAGCAGCCTAGCCTCAGGTACCTACACTCCTGTTGGGGCAAAGGAGGATCGGGGTGAACCAAGAAATAATTTCGTCATTACTGATTAATTAACTGATTACTGAGAATACTGTAGTGGGAATAGTAGTAGCAGTAGTAATAGTAGTAGTAATAATTGTGATGGTTGTAGTAGTAGTAATAGTAGTAGTAGCTGTTGTGATGGTTGTAGCCGTAGTCGTATAGAGAAACATTGATGTTTAATTTATACAGGCATGTTGGAGTCTTTATAAATGATACAAACAGATAGGTGTTGATGTTGTATGAGGTGTGCTAATCACACAGTTCATTAGCCACACAGTAATGAAGTACATCGTAGTGTTGCCCAACATCTCAGCACTGTATGAGAAAAGCAGCACTTCAATTAACCTATTATCCATCTTTTCACAGGTGGTTTTGTAGCTCCTGTCAAGTGTCCTCTGTCACAGAATGAGCCTTGAGCAAAGGATTAACATCAAGTTCTTGACAAACATGGGAAAAACTCCAGCAGAAACCCTTGCCATCCTGAAGGATGTGTACGGACAGAAAACAATGTCCCGTACATGTGTCTGTGAGTGGCACAAGAGGTTCAGGATGGAATGGGGTGATGACGTCCCTCAACAACAAGAAATGATGCCAACATCCAGAAGGTCAAGGAATTGGTGTGGAGTGATCACAGACTGATGATCAAAATGATGGCTGAGCAACTGGGATTGAATAGGGAGTCAGTGAGGTCCATCTTATTGAAAGTTGTGGGTATGCGGAAGATTTGTGCAAAGTTGGTGCCCAAACTGCTCTCCGAGGACCAACAGACCCGCCGTGTGGATGTGTCACGGGACATTCTGGAGCATCACCCCGCGCCATCCTCTCATATATCTGTTCACTTCATCCCTCATTCTTATCCTTTGCCACTCCCTTCACCTTACTCATATACACTCTTCTAGTCAATCTTTCATTCCCCATCCTCTCCACATGGCTGTTTTTGGATGATTTTAATGTTTAGCATGAAAGACATTTTCAGTTTGGAGGATTTAGGTGGGAAGTAAGGTCTGGATGATGATGATGATGATGATGATGATTATGATTTAAGCATAGCCTTCATTAACTCCATTACTCTCTGGGGACTCTCTTAATATGATTAGGCCTACCATTGTCTGGCAGAAATTTGAATAAGTTAAACAGTACATTACAAAATTCATGGGGTTAATCAGTTAATTCCAGTGATGTATTTGCATTTTGTTTTTTTGCATTTTAAGACCATTTTATTTAACAAAGGAGAAACTTTTCAAACTGGAGTTAGATATAGCCTTTGTGAATCCTGTATTTACCAGACATCATCCCAGAGTTGAATAAAATAGTCTGGAAGTACCAAGAATGAATACAGTAAATTTGTAAATATGATCACTGCATCAGAGGGTTTTAGTAGTATACTCTGTTCCATATAAAGTGGCGGAGAAGCTACGCCCAAGTCCTAGTCGAACGCAGGTGACCGTACAGAGGGATAAAAGTGACCTCACCTGACTCTTTCTCCAGCCTACTCTCCTGGGAGAGAGAGAGAGAGAGAGATTTGAACTGTTTATTGTCTAATCTTCAAATATAGCAATAATATATTTTCTGACCTAATATTAATTAATCCTACATCCAATCCAAACATGAATTTGTGTAATTTGAAGGCATTATTACGAGTTCTATCCTGATTAGCAAACCTAAGAAAATCACCAATTCATGGCGGTATGGTGAAACGTTATAATTATGAAAATATCAGTCATATGATTTGCTGAAAATAACTTCAATCAAGATAGAGTTTTATATAAAAAAAAAAAAGGTGAAATACACATTACCCTCTCTCTCTCTCTCCCTTCTAATGTGTGTGTGTGTGTGTGTGTGTGTGTGTGTGTGTGTGTGTGTGTGTGTGTGTGTGTGATTAATAGGAAAAGGGAAAGTTTCTCCCTCTCCCTCCCCACCTTCTCTCTTTGTTCTTTCCTCCTTCCCTCCTCCCTCCCTCCCTCTCTCTCTCTCTCTCTCTCTCTCTCTTGTATAATATTAAACAAATTATGTTCAGTATATGGCTTATATTTATATTTACAACTCTTATTTACAATAAGTATACACAAGACACCTCACACAACACTTGTTTATTCATCTTCATCGCTGCTGGACTCGTTCAATATATTGATAACAAAATTTTCTACCATGTGGTTTACAGCAGTGTCATTTCTCATAAATTCTTCTTTTTGTGTGTGTGTGTGTGTGTGTGTGCCGCACATTTCTGCCAGTTTTCTGCTGTTACTTTTTCTATCGCATTTCTCGTCAGCTCTTCGATCACTCGTAATTTTTGAGAAGAATTTGAGTTTCTCTTCCTCACATCATCGTTGACCTGAGCCCAAATCAGCTCTATGGGGTTGAGCTGGCAATGATAGGGAGGAAGCCGCAGCACCTGGTGACCAGGATTATTGACGATTTCATCAATTTCAAACAATTGCTTGTCTTTGTTTTTTTCACTTGGTGTAGCAGGTCAGCCTTAGTGTGCAGAGGGTTATGAGGGAGGTTGTTATCAAGAAGCCACTTTATAATTTCTTGTTTTCGTAAGCTCTGTGTTTATGCTTTATTTATGATTTTGCAGTGGTATGATGCGTTGTCCATTATTATAAGTGACCTGGCGGGATGTTGGGAAGCATCATCAAGGGCGTTCCAGGAAATGCTGCATGTGACCTCAAGGCAAAAGCTCCACCCATCTTGACCTGAGGCCAAACGCACACCTGAACCAGTACGGGTGAGCAGGTGCTCCACTCATGCATTCCCTCCTTCCTCTTCTTTGTTACCATTCATCTCAAGCAATACTCACCCAAGAGTTCCAGCATGCTCCACATATTTTCATAAGAACTGTCGATAGAGAATATACCTTATATGCGCGTGTGTGGGAGCATGTATGTGTGTGTGTGTGTGTGTGTGTGTGTGTGATGAATGGGAAATTTTGAAACCGGTCTTAAATAGTTTTTAAATATTAATACAACAATCAAGTTGCTAAAAGTAACGTATAAGAACATACTGTAAGAAGAGAGAAAAACTGCAGTAGACCTTTTGGTCCATGCTAGGCAGCTACAACAGGAATAAGACTAATCTATGAGAATAATACAAGGATAGCACAGAAGAAGGCTCTCCACAGAAAATACACACACACACACACACACACACACACATGCACCTACACCTACACACACACACACACACACACACACACACACACTCTCTCTCTCTCTCTCTCTCTCTCTCAGGAGAGGAAGGAGAAGGGAGGGGCTGGAGGAAAGAGGGGGATAATCCTTCTAAGGTCACCTGCATTCTACGTTTGACCCAGACTTGGGAAGGAAAATACAGGTTTCTCTCCGCCAGTTTATATGGAACAGACTATAGTACTGTAGTAGTAGTAGTAATAGTAGTAGTAGTGGCTTCTGTAGCCCCAGGGTAATCTGGAAAGTGAACTCAGAGGTCAGCAGGCAGAAGTTACTCTTCTTCTGCAGTCAACTAACCTCACGTAGAGGAACAAGGAAGGACGTAAGGGACATTCGTATAATCAAGCAGTGGAGCTGCATGGTTTTATCAGTGCCATCACATGAAGGCACTACCAGCACCATCAAAGGGATGATGGAGAATGATGCCTTTATGTGGTGGGTGACACTGATAGGATTGGGTATTGGAACTACCTGGTTATACAGATGTCCCTCACCTCCCTTTCTTTCCCCTGAAGAAAGGATGGTGGGCTGCAGGATAGGGGCAACTCCAGCCTGCTGTTCACTGGGTTCACATTCAGATGAACCTAGGGCTGCAAAGCTACTACTGTACTACCATTAAAGGAGTTCATGTGCTGGAATATGTATTTACCTGCAATAAAAAATGAATAGCACTATGCCACACTTATTTTTTCTCTCAATTTCAGGTGAGACGAGGGAAAATTAGAGCCAACAAGAAGAAAAATTTATCAAAACTGAAGAAAGCAGCTAAAAGACTGCAGGATGATAGAATAGCAGCATTTAAAATTATATTTAATGGTAGGTAAATTTACATGGTGTGTTTTTACATTCAGTGTTTTGATAGATTGCATTAATAATAATGATAATAATAATAATAATAATAATTAGTGGTAGGTGGTGGCGACCATCATCCACTCACTTGGTGTAGTGCTGCCTACTTCTTCCTTAGCCTTTATCATTCTTTTTCTGTGCCTGCCCTCTTCTCTTCCTATTTCTCCCATCTTTCCTGTCACTTCTTATTGCTTTTCTTTCCTTTACAGGTGGCTTTACATTGAGTGACAAGCCAAATGGTTTCCTGTAAGCCAAGAAACCATTTACTACGCTGGGTGGTAACCATATAACCAAACCATATGTGCTCCCAATGTGTCAGCAAGTGGGTTGGTGAAGGGTTAGTGCCCCTCCCTGTAAAACAAATAACTCAAAGTCAAATGGGCACCCCTTACGGGATTATGGCGTCTGGCAATAGATAGATGAATAGATAGATAATAATCATCATCATCATCATCATCCGGACCAGCAAGTTCAATCCTTTCACGCCTGACAATCTCCATCTGCTCTCCCTGACACGCCGTACACATAAAATCAGCATTATCTCGCAGTCTACCTCTGATACCACTACATCTCTTGTGCACCCATTTATCACAAACACCGCACAAGATGGAATTACTTCCCACACCCTTGTGGCAAACTGCACATGGCCACCCTCCCTCGTCTTTGACAGTACCGCCACCAACCCTAGATATCATCACTTTTGTTTTATCTGCATTTACCCCTAAGCCCTTGTGCCCCATACCATCTCTCCACTTCCTAAACCATTCCTCTGCCTCCCTTTCGTTCTCTGCAATCAACACCAAATCATCAGCATACAACATCTCCCATGGGAGTCCGTTTCTAAAGTCACATGAGAGGGCTTCAAGTACCATGATAAACAACATGGGACTCAAAACTGACCCCTGATGCACACCAACATTCACGGAAAACTCATCACTGAAATCTCCATTCACTCTTACCTGGGTGCGAGCACCCACATACATAGCCATAACCACCCTAACCAGCCACTCCTCCAAGCCAAGCTTTCTCATTGCCCACTTCACCACCTCTCTAGGGACTCTGTCAAAGACCTTTTCCAAATCAACAAAAACAAAATACAGATCCCTTATCCTACCAATATATTTTTCCTGAAGCTGTCGAACAATGAATATGGCATCAGTGGTCCCCCTACCTGGCACAAACCCAAACTGCATCTCATCAATATTCATTCTTTCTCTCATCATACCTTCTAAAACTCTCTCCATTAGCTTCATTATCTGATCTAAAAGCATTATACACTCAACCCCCTGCTATCACGCATTCAGCTATCACACTTATCTGCTATCACGCATTCAGCTATCACACTTATCTGCTATCACGCACACATCAAATGCACAACCATACATGCTATCACGCACCCCAAGACCGCTATCACGCGTCGAGTTTGAAGACAGGCTAAGTGAAACTTATTCACATGGCACTTCATACGAGGTTTGCAGAGGATACGATGGTTAATCGGAACGGTAACGTGGTAAAATTCCCGATTATAGCACGGGCATTTGGAATGCATCTGAACGGATTCCTGCTGAGGACACGACGGGCAAAACAGTGACCAAAACCCATTCGGCTCGAAAGAATATATCGTACTACAGCATTGAAATTTAGCCTAATGCTGAATACTTATTAATATTGTATTTTAGAATAAATATCAATCATTTTGAAACCCTTATAAAAAGTTAATATTTCTTATGCCGAAAAAACTGTGATGTCGATAAAGTAATCACGTGTTTACAACTGAGACGGGGCTCTGACGACAGTGTGAGGAACGTGTGTGATAGCGTCCAAGTTTTGTTCCACTTAAATGTTCCTCAGCCATTCCTGATATAAGGTACCATGTGATACCCCCTTTAGCTGTGGACACTAAAGAAATGGAGACAGCCAAAGAGATCTGGCGGCAACTAAGCCACTCCCAAGCCTCGGAACCCATCAAACCACCCAAGCCGTAATCCTTATAAAAGTTTGATGGCCTTTTATGTTGTTTATTTATTCATTATACTGTTATTATTAATGTAATAATGCTTTATTTCATGTTAGAGGAGAGATTGGCAGGAAATCGTAGGCATAAAGTGGTTAAAAGTTAGAAAAATGGGCCACCGAAAAACCAATTAGAAATTTTCCCATTGATTGTTCAGTTCAGCTATCACGCATTCAGCTATCACGCGCGTTTCCTGTGACCAATTAGGCGCGATAGCAGGGGGTTGAGTGTACCTCTTTAATTTCCTCTTTCCACGGCATCACCCTTCCCTTTATACACATTTACAATTATACTCCAGCCAATCATATGGGACAACACACTCACAAATAATCATATTTATCAGGTCAGTGACTAACCTCACCCCTATATCTCCTAAGGGCTTCAACATTTCGGCAGTCAACCCAGACACACTTGCTGCCTTCCCCACCATCATCCTGCTATTTCCTCACTTACAGTAGCAGCATTATTCATAGGCCAAGGATCTAACACTGGATCTGCTGGCTCAAACCTTCCCTGTCCCAGTCAAACTCCCCATTCAAGAACCGGCTATAATGCTCTCTCCATGCATCTTTAATATCCTCACTGTTCACCACTACCCTTCCTTCATCATTCTTCACACACTGCTCACCTATAATATCCCGATTATCCCTCTCCATCTGATTTGCCACCTTAAATGTCATATTTTTCCTTTCCCCATGATTTAGGTTATCAAGTAAAGTCTCTGTGACTGACTTCGCCCTGTATACCTCTCTTCTAGCCCTACGCTTGGCAGTCAAGTATTCCTCCTTGCTACCACCCTTCTTCCATTCCAGGAAAAACCTTCTTTTCTCCTTAACTGCAGCTTCTACACCCTCATCCCACCACCAGGTTACTTTATATTTTGATGGTCCTCTTGTCCAACTGCATGTTACCTTAGTAACTGTCAAGAGATTGTTCTTGAGGGCTCTGTACTGTTCATTAATGCCTCTGTCTACAGCTCCCTGTTCAGCCACCACTCTCCTCATCTCGCTGTAGAAGGCATCCCTTACTACTGTACTTGGTTTTTCAGCTTCCATATTTTCCTCCTAGGTACATAAGTCCTCTTTTTCATCACTCGTTCTTTAAGCACCATATCACAAATCAATAGTTTCTGCTGCTGGACACACTCCTCACTTCCTATAACTTTAACATCCCTCACTAACCTCCTATCAGCCCACCTAACCAGAAAATAATCTATCTGACTGCTATTTCCCCCAGACTCATACGTAATTAACCTACTGTCTCTTTTCCTAAAATATGTGTTGCACACAATCATGTCCGTTGCCTCCCCAAACTTGAGTATCCTTTCCCCTTCTGCATTCCTTATACCATACGCACATCCCCCTTGCACTCCTTCATAACCTTGTGCTGCTTCACCTACATGACCATTTAAATCCCCTCCCAAAACCACTATCTCATGATTCCGCATACCACCTACTACACGTATTAAATCATCCCAAAATCTATCTTTCTCTGCTTCATCCAATCCTGCCTGTGGAGCAGATGCCGATATAATTGCAGCTATCTTTCTACTGGATAGAATTTTCACTACCAATATCCTATTGCTTACTCTCATAACATTCATAATATATTCCACCTATTTCTCCGCAATCAGTGACATCCGCAGCAGGGCCCGACAGCAATGAATGAGTAAATGGGGAGTGTGTCGTCCTGTCTCGGCTACCTCCCTTTCCTTGGGGGAAGCAGCCTAGGTATATAGATAGATAGATTTCTCCGCAACCATCACACCAACACACCCATATCCGTCTGTCCCCCCCTGCCAAAACAACATATAGTAACAGTCCTTCCCAACAATCTTTCTGGCTGATCCACCCTGTACCAGACTTCCTGCAAACACGCCACATCCACCCACCTCCTACTGAATGCCTCAACGACTTCCCCTGCTCTTCCCCTCAAACTTCCCACATTCCATGAACCCACCCTCATCCCCCTGGTTGATTTACTGTCCTCAGGCTTGCTTTGAAACTTATTCTTGTGTTTTGTCATAGTCAGTATTAAGAAAGGGGGATAGACATACCCCATAACTAAATTACCTGGATATCATCTGGTGGTAGCGAGAATAAATAGAAATGACAACCATGGGCAGAATGGGTTATTTTCCATGTGTTGACGATGATGATAATGTAATTACATAACTGGATGTGGGTGCCTGTGGCTGGTGTTGATGACACTGTTATACAGTAAACTTTTTACTGCATGTTAGTAAACTTTTTACAATTTTTTTTTTTTTTTTGGTCTATTTTTTACGGCTTTTATGTAAGTAGATTAGGTTAGCATAGATATGGCTAGGTTGGGTTAGGTTAGATATGGTTATGTTATGTTGTTAGGTTAGGTTAGCTTGGGTTAGGTAAGATTATATTACCAGCATGTTAAGTTAGATTACCTTAGATTTACCGGTAGTAATGTTCAGTTAGTGAAGGTTAGGTCAAGTTAGGTTAGGTTAGTAAGAATGAAATGACTTAGGATGGATTAACCTTTGGGGTGAATTGATGAGAAAACCCTCTATGGATTAACCTTTGGGGTGAATTGATGAGAAAACCCTCTAATCTGACGCCTCTCCCCAGGTACTGCACCCATGTTGTGACAGATGAAATTAATGAAGTGGCAGCAGAATTGCTCAAAGCTGTGGTTCTGTTCCAGAGGCGACTGTATGCACGGGACCCTGCCAAGCGTGCCATCAAGTCAGTTGATAATTTTTTTTGTTGCTGTTGTAGCACAGGTAGTAGTAGTAGTAGTAGTAGTAACTGTGACCCCAGGCCTATGTAAACAAGAAGCCAGTGGACTATAGGCTGAAGCTGACATTTTTCTGCAGTCCACCATTTTTCAATTGGGGGATGGGAAGGAAATTGATGGTTGTTTGTAAAACCAGGCAGTGGAACCACCGAGTTATATAGGCACCGGACTACTGGCACATGAAGGCGTTCTTTGCCAGCACCTGCTTCAAGTGAAACCGCCCTAAGTGAGACATATTTCTGGTTTGTGACTGAGTGGTTAAAGCTTAAAAACATTCATTTCTAACTTGTGAGCAACTTTATAATGAATCATAAGTAACTTTAAGTGAATATCGTCGTCATCATCATCATCATCATCATTATCTAATCCTGTGTTGCCCCATGAGGAGTGTAGGAACCCAGGGCTAGGCAAGTTGGTCCAGACATTTAAGATGAGAGTGACCAGCCTCACTCATCCCTGAGTGGCATTACATGAGCAATAAACCCCAACCATCCCTTGGATATAAACCTACATTGGCTTAATCTGGCAGGAGTGCCTTAGTTACCCACTAAACCACCAGGTGCCATAGTTTGGTTATGTGGTTATCACCCAGCGTAGTAAATGGTTTCCTGATGTACAGGAGACCATTTGCCATGTCAGTCAGTGGAGAGTCACCTGTAGACAGAAGGAAGAAGAAAGAAAGAAGGAAAGAAAGAAAGAAAGAAGAGGAAGGAAGGAAAGAAGAAAGGAAGAGAGGAGAGGACAGTCACCTGAGAGCAGCACTACGTCGAGTGAGTGGATGGTGAGCGCCCCCACCTACCACTAATAGATGTTAATTCATCAGCAGCAGAATAATGAAACAGCTTTTAAAGTGAAACAGCTCTAACCTATTAAAGTAGAGTGATATTTTCTATTTTATTCTCTCATGATACAGTTTTATTCAGCATAAGAGAGACTTTGAAGTAGAGAGGTTAGAAATACCCTCCATCAACCCCATCACCATAGAAAGTCTTCCAAAGGAAAATGAAATAATCTGGTAGTTATGAAAATACAGTTGATTAATACATCGTTGGATTCATGCTATTAATTTAGGCCAAATTGTAACTCCCTTTTTTTTGACAGGCAGAGGTTTGTGTGTGGGCTGAAGCAGACAACCAAGTTAATGGGCAAGATGTCATGCATCATTATGGCACCAAATATACAGAAGTGCTATGAACCAGGTAACAACATATTTGCATGTTTGTTTTAACTCGGCTCAGATCTTAACCTCTTTCAGCTCAGTTGATGGCCAAATGTAGTTGGATGAGAGTCAGTTTGACAAGCAACCAAGGAGATTCCTACCTCATAATGAAGGCTTACAGAATTTCATATGCCCTTGACTTGGTATTCAAGGTGTGGAAGTGGCCCAGCTTTGTCAGCTGAAAATTAACCAACAATAGTGTGTCAGCTGTTATTATATTACTGTATCCCTTTTCTATGTGCTTAATTGAGTGAAGTAAGCGGTGATTGATTATTTGTTATTTCATGTCATTGTTTGGTCCAATAAATTTTGGGTTAAGAGTGAATGCGTGAGAATGTTGTACAGTATGGTACAGTACAGTACAGGTACTGTAAGTAGTGTTATAAACAGTAATGTAGTAGTAACCACAACCCTAGGCTTATCTGAATGTGAACCCAGTGGATTACAGGCCAGAGATGCCATCTTCTTGTAGCTCACCATTCTCCTTTTAGAGGAGAGGGAGGGAGTTGAGGGAAGTATGTATAACTGGGCAGGGGAGCAGCTCGGTTATATCAGTGCATCCACATGTAGGTGTCCTTTTCTAGCTCCATCGTTTTGTTTAATTTTTGAAGGCTCTATGCATCGGTCTTGGTCACCTAATGGCGGCTCTCCATGCTGCTCCATCTGTGGCAGCTTCCCTATTCAGTCCCTCATCCCTGAGGTCACACTGAATGACATCGTCCCAGGTGTTTTTCGGTCTACCTCTCGCAACCCTACCCCTAACATTAACACTTCTCACTTTCAGCACCCATTTATCATCATTCATCCCCTCCACATGCCCAAACTATCTCAGTCTGCCTCTCCTCATCACAGCACCAATACAGTCCAGTCCCAACCTACTCCTCAACTCTTCCATCATAAACCTAGCTCCCCCAGGCCTCACACTCGGGGATGCACTGCACATCCACCTAATCATTGTCATTTCTGTACATTTGAGCTTGCGAATATCCTCTTCCTTTACTGCCAGGTCTCACTACCATACAGCATTACACTCCTAACAAAAGCTGTATACAGAGATCCTTTACCACAGAGGGAGAACCCTCTCAATGTCAGGAGAGGCAACAGCTCCCTGAACTTCTTCCAACCACTCCTTGCTCTAGCCACAGAGCTAGCTCCAGCCCTGCCACAAGCACATAACATGTCTCCCAAATAACAAAACTCTTCCACACACTCAAGAGATCCACCAGCAAGTTCAATCCTTTCACGCCTGTCAATCTCCACCTGCTCTCTCTGACACACCGCACACATGAAATCAGCGTTATCTCGCAGTCTACCTCTAATACCACTACATCTCTTATGCACCCAATTATTACAGACACTGCACAAGATGGAATTACTTCCTATGCCCTTGTGGCAAATCGCACATAGCCATTCTCCTTCCTCTTTGACAGTACTGCCCCTAGCCCTGGATACCATCACTTTTGTTTTGTCTTCATTTACTCCTAAGCCCTTGTGCCCCATGCCATCTCTCCACTTCCTAAATAATGTAAAATGTACCCAATACAGTACTGGTATTTGTCCCTCAGCATCGTTTTAAGTGTGTTTAATGATGGAAAGGGTCGATTGTAGCCAACCAGTTTTTAAAAAATAATTTCTGAAATTTGATTAAAGTAAAACCTGTATGGTCTCTGTGTATTTTTACTGACTGCACTCTGTTGTGTGTAGCCTTTGGTAATCTATACATTTCAGTTCAGTTCCCTGTACAGCATCCCTTCACATACACTGTACCATTCACCTCATATGCTTTATACCTCTTAGGGGTCCCACCCAAAAATCCGAAAAATCTGATAATCCGAATGATTCTCGGTCCACAGCCATTGGGATTGATGGACTTTTATTGTACAGCTTATTAATTTTAGACATCTCAAACTTTAATAATTATTTTGGGTATCAGTGTCCCCATCCTGCACAGTAATTTATCATGTATGCCATCTCTGTACTGACCCTTTTCCTAGTCTGAAGTGCTGCTTTATACCTGGTACTCATTTTGTCTTAACTTGGCCCAGAGTTTTGTAATTTCTAGCTCAGTGGCTGAAAAAGACAATGCCCTGTACTCTGGCTGTATATTCTCTTCATAGCACCTCTTCTTGACTACTTTTTTTTTTTTTTTTTTTACTATAACCTGGCATAAAAAATTGCCATCTCTCTATTGTAAATGCTGAGTTGTAACAACAGATTAGCACTAGAATATAATGCTAGTAAAAAAAAAAAAAAAAAAAAATCCTGTGGAGGGAATATAGAGCCATAGCATTGCCTTTTTCTGTCACTGGACTATGTGAAATAAGTCTATCTATCTATCTATCTATAGCCCGACGCCCTAATCCTGCAAAGGGTGGCCGCAGACAAAACGCCTCCAAGTCACTCTGTCACCCACCATTTGACTCCCCTCCCCCCAACTCCCCCCCCCCTCCCTCATATACCTCTCAACTCCATCCCTCCACCTCATCCTCGGTCTACCCCTCCCTCTCCCTCCCTCCACCTCACCTACATACACCCTCTTAGTCAGTCTTTCATTCTCCATTCTCTCCACATGTCCAAACCACCTCAGT
Source organism: Coenobita brevimanus (assembly GCF_032717465.1). Taxonomy (NCBI): domain Eukaryota; kingdom Metazoa; phylum Arthropoda; class Malacostraca; order Decapoda; family Coenobitidae; genus Coenobita; species Coenobita brevimanus. The sequence continues at coordinate 284,223 of NW_027643711.1, read as the reverse complement.
ATATTTCTCCTAATCTTTTCAACCACATCCACATCTACCCCACAACGTTCCTTCACTTCTTCATTCGTCAACCTGTCCCTCCACGTCACTCCACATGCTCCTCTCAAGTAACTCATTTCCACTGCTCTCACTCTTGACTTGTTCCCCTCTTGCAACAGGAAAAAAAATCTGGCCCTTGTTAATGTAAAAGAAGCCTAGTATAACCTTCTAGTGTTTATCTTTTGCAACACCTCAGCATTCAAGATGAAGAGCTGACAGTTTTAGGCCAAGCAGAAGCAAGAGTAATATAAGGCACTCTTCCCCTGCAGGAGGTCTAGATGATGCTGTGGAAAAGACACTACAACAAGCAAAACTGCAAGAGGTGCCGGTTGTATTTGCACTGTCACTGAAGAAACTGGGAGGCCTTACCCACATCAAGCAAAACATTTCCTGTGTTGGCATCATTAATTATCAGGGAGCTCAGGTGCAGTCACTTATGTTTGAATTCATGTGATGTTTGTGCTGGTTTTGTTGGTTATTTTGTGGAAGTAGTGTGTGGTGAGTAAGGATGGAAGCAGTATGATGAGTAAGGATGGAGGCTGTGTGATGAGTAGTATGGAAGCAATGTGATGAGTAACGATGGAAGCAGTTTGACGAGTAAGGATGGAAGTTTAATAGAGTGCAGGAAAAAAAAAAAATGGTACAATGAGATACTGACCAAAGTTAAAAAAAAAAAAAAAATCCCCTAGGCTCAGTAGGTTAAGGCAAGGATATATATATATATTTTTTAAATGGTAACGACCTAAAATTGCCATCTTGTCATTGTGACTGCTAGGCTGTAACAGTAGATGAACACTAGAATATGGTACTTGTTGCAAAGAAGTGTGTGGAAAGTACAGTACTGTGTGTTGAGCTGTAGCATTGTCTTTTTCTGCCATTCAGCCACCTGTAGTAATCTGCAAAAGGACAAACATCTGGGCCAGGCTGAGGTAAAAAAGGTATTGCTCCATGTCTGCAGGTAGCATTATGTAAGCAGGTGGTGAATCAGTAGAGAGGTGATCCACTATCCCAATGGACACAGATTTGAATCCCGGCTGGGGCATGGAATGGTTTAAGGGATTTGAATTTGACATGCCATAAAAACACCCCCACTAATACCATTACACCAGTCCTGTATGAGACACCCCTAGTATGTATTCAGTATGGGTGGCGGGTGTTAGTGCTGAAGTGGTGACATGTGGAGGTCTATGGTTTGTAGAACTGCTGGGCCTCAGGGAAAGGACTGTTAAGCATATGTCCAGAGTCAGATACATTAAAGGAAAAAAGTATGAAGTAAAATGACGGTTTTGCATTTAAGCCATAATTGTCAGAGTAACATTTCACTATAGTCCTTTTGCCTTAACTTGGCCCAGGTTTTGATCCTTTTGCTGCCTATTTCACGTATCTCAGTGGCAGAATGAGACAGTACTTTGGCTCAACATGATTTCCATAGTACTTCATTTCTAGCATTATATTCTAGTGCTATTCTCATGTTACAACTCAGCAGTGAAGGTGGAGAGATGTCAGTTTTATACCAAGTTACAGTAGAAAGGGTAAAGTAGGGTGATGATGATGATGATGATGATGATGATGATGATGATGGTGATACAAATAATTAGATCCTACCTCAACCTTGCTTTATGTGGGAATAAGGGTCTGGATGGTGATGATGATGTTGATGATAATGATGATTATGATGATTATTATTATTGTTATGACAATGATGATAGTGATGACAACAATATGAGATTGATAATGCTGTAGTGGCTGATGATGATGATGATTTGGATTGGCTTATTTTCAGGACTCCTTCCACAGGTTGATGGCTCTGATACCAGCTGCAAAGGAGAAGTACCAGGCTTTGGTCAGGAGTCGCCAGCAGGCCATCCTTCCCCTATCCACACCTCCTCCCCCTGCTCCTCCCCCTTCGTCACTTCCTGACCTCACCCTTTCCCCCTCCTCGTCACCTTCCCCATCCTCCACACCCCCTCACATCACCCCTCCTGCTTCCTCACTCCCTAAACCCACCCTTTCCCCCTCCTCGTCACCTTCCCCATCCTCCACACCCCCTCACATCACCCCTCCTGCTTCCTCACTCCCTGAACCCACCCTTTCCCCCTCCACCACACTGCCTCACCCCTATCCTCCTCCCTCCTCCATCCCTCCCACCACCGCTAACTCAACACACATCATTCCTATATCCTCTACAAAGGAATCCACTAATTGATATTCGAGTTCAGTTTATATTTGTGCACTGTTTTCTCTACTGTAAGGTTTGCTTGTGATTGTTTGTAAAGCATGGGAGTGTTGAAATGCAGTCCATCCAAATATAAATTGCTGTATATAATCTTTGTACTCTAACTTGGTCCAGATTTTCATTCTTTTGCAGCTTATTTTACATAGCTCAGTGGCAGAAAAAGACAATACTTCAGCTCTTCATCCTTTCCATGTAGCATTTCTTCATGACTAGCATCATATTCTAATGCTAATGTATTGTAAATCAACATTCATGATGGAGAGATGGCAATTTTATGCCAGGTTAGTGTAAAAAGAGTATAATGACGGGTGATGGAGTTAGAGTGATGTAATAATTAGAAGCAGTTGTAACCTCAGGATTATCTGACTGTGAACCCAGTGGACTGCAGGCTGAAGTTGCCACTCTCCTGCAGCCCATCATCCTCCATTTGAGGGGTAGGGAGGGCATTGAGGATGTTTGTATAACCAGGTAGCTTCACCACCTAGCTACATCAGTGCCACCACATGAAGGCATCCCTTTTCAGGATGAAAATGTTGTAATGCCGTCAATCCAAATATGAATGATAATTACGGATGTTAGGGTTCGAATGAAGGACTGTGGGGCAGGTGTGGAAGGGTTTAAGTCATGGCTGAGTGTAATTTGTACTGGATTATTGGTTGTTATTCAGACCTCCCACCAAATGGTGCTTTCCAAGGAGGAAAATTACTATACTCTTTTGACTTTAACTTGGCCCAGATTATTGTCCTTTTGCTGTTTATTTCACATAGCGCGTTGATAGAAAAAGACAACAGTATGGCTCCACCTCCTTTACCAAGCACTTTTCATACTGGCGCCCTGTTTTAGTGTTAGTCTTATGTTACAACTAAGCATTCAAGAAGGAGAGATGGCAATTTTAGGCCAAGTTAGAGTAAAAAGAAAATAAGCTAAAAGGGGAAATCTTTTAAACCCCTGAATTATAAGTCATGTGTTATTTTATTTATTTATTTACTTACAGTAAACCCTCATTATACAGTGCCTCATTGTACGATATTTCGCTTATACAGTGTCAAAATTTTAGTACCCTATGCCCACTATACAATGGGAACGATTTGCAACAACGATGGATCATCCACGGCTCAGTGAACAGCGAATGTGCAAACGCAACAAAAACGTCCTCACACTGTCGGCATTAGACCACACACACTTGTCCACCGGTCCAGCCTCATTAGCTAGCCCTGCCCAGCCAGCTAGCCCAGTCTTATCGATTGGTCCAGCACCATCAGCCAGCACCACCCAGCCAGCTAGCCCAGTCTCATCTGCCAGTCCAGACTCATCAGCCAGCACCACCCAGCCAGCCAGCCCTGCCCAGTCAGCCAGTTCTGCCAGTGATGAGTGAGGGCTGTGAGGCCCTAACTGTCCCTTAGCCTCGGAGGGGACATCAACAATCCTATTTACTTAAGTAATAGTAAGAACTACTGTATACTGTTATTTTCATGTTTTTCCCCTCTTTATTCATTATTAATGTGTTACTTTACATGTTTAAACATAAGGATATTTCATGTATGTGAGTGTTAAGGTGTGTGAATGTGCGAGTTTAGGCAGGTCTGAGAACGTATCCCCATTGACTACATGTTATAACAGGTTCACCATACAATGGATTGCTATACGATGGGGTTTTCAGGAACGGAACCCCATCGTATAATGAGGGTTTACTGCATGAAAAAATATAATGGAAATTGGCTGTTTGGGTTTGGTTATGTGTACTGTATTGTAAATGAGTTTTTATTCCTGTAGAACAGTAATAATTGGATGAGAATGAATGAATGAATGAATGAAAGAACAGTAATGAGAAGCTGCACAGTCTGTTGCATAACACAAGCACAGTGGCTGCCCTGGATGCTGGTACTTTCAGCTGGATGTGGGTCTTCCAGTCTGCCTGCACGTTTTTTTTTAAAGTGTGTGTATGTGTGTGTGTTTTTACCTAATTGTATCTTTACAGGAATGAGTCAGGCTCATGCTGTTCTGTGTATTAAACCAGTTTTATCATACATATCCATAAATTTGTGAATATTTTTGGCACACGCTATTTCATTTGGTAGTGCATTCCACTGATCAATTGCCCTATTTGGGAAACTAAATTTCCTTGCATCTTTATCACCTCTGTTTTTACATACCTGTAGTTTTTTGCAGTGTCCTCTTGCTGATGCTTCCCCATAGGTTATATATTCATTTATGTCTATTTTCTCTTTCCCTGAGATGCATTTATATAGCATAATCATGTCTCGTCTTTACCTTCTCTCCTGTAGTGTTGGTAGATTCAGTTTTTCTAGTCTTTCTTCGTAGCTTAGATCTCTTAAGCTTGGTACCCATCTTGTAGTTGCCCTTTTTACTTTTCCAGTCTTATCTATGTGTTTATTGAGATGAGGACTCCAGACTACTGATGCATATTTCAGGGTTGGTCTGATGAATGATGTTATTATCTTTCTCAGTGTGTCTTCATTTATATATGTGAATGCTGTTCTCATATTAGTAAGCAGTGTATACATGTTATGTAGCTTCTCACTGATGTGATCATCTGGAGATAGTTTGTTACTGATAATCACTCCTAGGTCCTTCTCTCTTTCTGATATGTGTAGGGTTGACCTTCCTAACTTATAATCCCAATCTAATCTTTTCTCACTTTTGCCACACTTAATTACATGACACTTGTTCACATTAAATTCCATTTGCCAATTATTGCTCCACTGTGTGTGTGTGTGTGGGGGGGAGAAGAAACCAGAGGCCAGTGACTCTCTATGTTGTAGGAATGGCTCTGTTCCATTGGCTGAAATCTATGTAGTATTAACTCAGAATTTTCCACCCACAGAAGTTCAGGCCTCTGGATCTTCGGCCCAAGAAGACCCGTGCCATCTGATGCAGCCTGACAGCGGCAGATGAAGCGCCTCACACCTAAGATATCTATCTATCTATCTATTGCCAGATGCCACAATCCCGTAAGGGATGGCCATTTGACTTTGAGTTATTTGTTTTACGGGGAGAGGCACTAACCTTCCACCAACCCACTCGCTGACACATAGGGAGCACGTATGGTTTGGTTATATTGTTACCACCCAGTGTTGTAAATGGTTTCTTGGCTTACAGGAACCATTTGGCTTGTCACTCAATGTAAAGCCACCTGTAAAGGAAAGAAAAGCAATAAGAAGTGACAGGAGAGATGGGAGAAATAGGAAGAGAGGAGGGCAGGCACAGAAAAAGAATGATAAAGGCTAAGGAAGAAGTAGGCAGCACTACATCAAATGTGTAGATGATGGTCGCCACCACCTACCACACACCTAAGATATCAAAGAGGCGAATTTCCCACCCCAAAGGTATGCCGTCAAGGCATAAATGAATGTCGGAATGTCTATTCTTTGACCCCCACTGAACTGTTTTTAATTCCCCCTGAAGAGTTAGATGACTCCAACTGTGTGAGAACGTTAGATGTCTGAGCAATTGTGTGAGAATGTCAGTTGACTGCAGTTGTGTAAGAATGGTAAGGAATGTTTAATTATGTATCTCTTGTCATTTTTTATCCCACAGTGAAAAATAAAATATCCGTGAAATGTAAGTTTTATACCCACAGTCAAACCACAAGTGGCTTTTGCAGACTTAACACATCTCTGTGATTCATTCTCATTGCATCTCAGCATCCTTTTGTATGCAGCTAATAATGAAGACAATGATGCAGGAGAATACTGAGTTGCAAAAAGGAAGATAAATCATTAACAAAAAGGAGTTACAGTGCCTGCCATACAACTTATAATGTGGCTTCATGTAGGTTGTGCCATCCACTCGTGTGATAATTTTCTTTGCTATTTACATCTTACGCTTATAGATGAGTCACTTACAGGAGCAGCCTAGCATGGACTAACCTACCTTAAGTTTTCCCTTCATATGCTTTTTGTGTTTCCAATTTCTTGCAGTTATCCTTTCATGCTTTTTGTTTATGTTTTGTTCAGCCAGTCTTCTGCAGTTAATCTTGCATGTTCGTGGTTACGTTCTTTGTTCTTGCAGGTTTTTGTAGCTACACTTTCATGTTCTTTATGTGCTGTGTTTCTGTCAGTGCCATATTCTGTGTTTATGTGCATTTTTCTGCCTACCTTATACTGTTATGTTCTGTATGTGCTTTGGTCTGCCAGTTTGTGCTTTGGTCTGCCAGTCTTCTTCAGTTATCCTCAGCTATGTTCTCTTGACTCAGTGCTTAGCCAGAGTTTTAAATCATGGCCTGTACAGTACTCTCATCAGTTACGGCAGCTCCCTAACACTTCTTCCCAAGTACAGTAATACCTCGATATACGAAACCCCTAGATGCAATACACTGGCTTAACGATGGGGGTAGAAATACCATCATACCCCGCCCGATGATGGCTAAACCCTGGTTTAATGATGGGTTTTGATTTTTTACCGACTTTGATGATATCGTAGACTAATGTTGTGCATTTAGATTGATTTATAAACTGTTTTTTGACCTAGATTAATGTGCTTTGGCCATAGGTGGGGTGAACATTGTCATTTTGGGGTACAGTTTACTAAGCTTGATGTTTTCCAGACATATTTGATGAATTTCAGATTTTATATTATTGGTTTTAGTGAGTTATTTACAGGTGTTAGTTTTAGGTTAGCTTCCTTGACAGCTGTTAGGCCATTTAGATTGGCTTTAAACTTGTTTTGGGCTCATTTGGGTGGGTTTTGGGCTTGTTTTTTGGGGAAACCCAAGGCTGGTAAACAGTTCACAATGAAATACAATACATGTTAAAAGTACCCCGATATATGATACCCTGCCTAACGATGGGGTTTTGCCTAACCAATTAGTTTGCTGAACTGGGGTATGCCTGTAATTTATTTTGCTTATTACCCCTTGCTGTCCTTTAGTCATCGTCATCATCATCCAAACCTCCTCTCCCACCTTAGGGCAGGATAAGGATCTGTCCTTTTGTACATTATTTAAATCATTCTAATATCACCATACTCTTCCTAACACTCGTACAAAATCCTATTAACCAGCTGTATCCAAAAATAAATAGCTAAGGACTAGGAAGAGAATACAAGCCATGTGTACAGTACCATGGCTCACCTCAGTTTGGGGATTCTTACAGAAAAAGGATGGCATCATTTGAACTGAGTGTTTGATTACATCTTTCAGTATGTGGCTTCATATATTGTTTGTTTTCACTTTGCTCAGCTAGATATGAACTCAGGGGACTGGTGGGCAGCATCTCCTGAAAGGAGGATGGTGATCTGCTGCAGAGCGCTTGAAAATATGTTTCTGTAGACAAGAAAGCAGGGAAAGGATAATAGCTCAGGTAAATGAGAAAGCCTTCGTTGGTAGTGGGCAGTGCTGTTTAGCACAGGAGGCAGTCCAGCACCTGAGGCCTTGTGATGTGTTTTGCAGACCCCACACAGCTCTTATTTTTCTTTCTCTTACTGATGTATGAACGGTGGGAGTTTGTGACCACATACAGGGTAACACTGATATGTACAGTATATGCAGAAATTAATTGGTAAGGAAAGGTGCTTGGGTGTCTCCCTAACCAGTGGGAATATGACTTATTCTTTTACTTAGTCACACTTGTGTGGGAGCTGCCTAGTGTGGGCCAACTGGCCTACTGTAATATATTACCTGTATTTCTTTGATGAGTGATGGGAGGTTGGAAATACTACAAAATAATATAAAGGTGGAACCAGCAAAGGATTGAGGTAAGTCAATGTGAAGGTATTTGGAGTGAGGTAAGTTGCCTAAAGAATATAATAATACTGATCCAAGAGTAGCCCCATACAGCAAGAGAACTGAACACTCCTTGAAAAGTACATCAAAAGAAGCTTTAAGGTATTGGAAACCCCATATAAATGAAGATCTGTCAAAAGCTGCCAAAATATAATTTAAAACCAGTAGAGAACATCCCAGTACTGGTAAGAGGAGGGAAGGAGACTGGTGAAAAGGAGGAGGAGGAGGAGGTTGAGAGATGGGAGAAGGGGCAGAAAAGGAATTATGCATTAATGAAAAAAAATGAGGAGAGGAAATCATAGAAAGGAGGACGAAAAATGGGAGGAGAAAGGCAGAAAAGGAATGCATTAATGAAAAATAAAAAAAGAGGAAAAGAAAATGAAGAAAGGAAAGATGCGAGGAGAAGGGGCAGAAAAAGAATGCATTAATGAAAAAAAAGAGGAAAGCAAAGAAAGATGGAAGGAGAAGAGGCGGGAAAGGAAAAGTCTTACAGAGGAGGAAAAAAGGAAGGAGAGGAGATGGGGGAAAAAAGGAATACAAAAAGTTATGTGGAGAGGAATATGAGACAGGGAGGAGGCAGAAAAGGAATACAAGAATTCTTATAAGAAGGAAAATGAAAGGAGGAAAGATGGGAGAAGAACAGGAAGAGATAGGAGGGGAAAAGGAAAGAAGAGGGCAGATATATATATTAAAAAATTGTCTCATCTCACAAGGAAGGGATAATATAAGTATTGAGAATGAGGCTGGTATAACTTCCATGCAGCCATGATTACTCAAATTTATGCTAAGTGGAAAGGATGGGTGTAAAGTCATGGAGGAGAATTTTAATGTGTTAGTAAGTGGTTGAACGGATTCAACAAGTATATTAGTGTTGTGAGAGAGAGAGAGAGAGAGAGAGAGAGAGAGAGAGAGAGAGAGCTTTCTTTCACTGCGATTCAAGTGGGCATTCTCGTTCATCCAGCCAGGACATATCTTAGGCCTGTTTTGGCTGCTGCTTCATTTATCCTCCTCCCTTTCCCTCCTGATATGGCTCCGGGGATGAAAGAGGAGTGGAGGTGCGAGGGAGGCTTGAGAGAGATGGAAGGAGGAGGCAAAATAGGAGAGTCGAGATGGGAAGGAACTTATAAGAATCTGATGGCTGCTTCCTATGCCTTTCTCTCTATCTCTTGGGAAATGACTGGAGAAATGAAAGGAGTGGAGGGGTAATGAAGGTAAAATACCCGCCGCCGCCGGACCACTCACCCTGCCACCCCCACCCCACCACCAAGCCACCACCACACCACGAAGCCACCACCACACCACCACCCCAGGAGGACACCACAGTGGGGTTAGTGACCCAGGACAAGAGGGTCACCAGGACACCCCTGTCCAGAGTCCCTCTTCCCCACAACTGTCACAGCACCAGGTGAGTGGGAAGAGGCAACAACCCTGCAGGCGGGGCAGCCTTCACCAGGTTCGGTGTGGGACTGATCCAGTGTCAGTCCCAGGCAACACCGCGGTACGGCCACCCTATGTACCGGGGAAGGAGCTGTCACTGTTCGTCCTTCAGTTGTTCCCCCTGTGACACCGCCATCAAGGCCACCGTACGTGAAGGGGGAGGGAGTGGCCACCGTACACCCCTCAGTCACAGCCACCTCTGGGGACGGCCTTGGGGCGTTAGTTATTGAACGCGCCCCGACTGGCAGAGAGAGGAATAGTGGAACCGCGTTCACGGCCAACGTACGTGACGGGGAGGGAGTGGCCACCGTACGCCCCTCATCCACTATTGCCTCCTACTACAGGAGTAACACCTCAGTTACTTCCCGAAGGGCAGGCAGGCCCACGGCTACGGCCTTTGTACTTACCAGGGTAAGTAGACCCTCGGCTGTGGCCTCTGTACGTACCGGAGAGGGCGCTGCCCCTGTGCACCCCTCTCCTGCCTTTTCCTCCTACGGGAGTAACACCGTGTTCATGGCCACCATACGTGACGGGGAAGGAGCGGCCACCGTACGCCCTTCAGTTACTTCCCGGCAGGTAGGCAGGCCCACGGCTACGGCTGCAGTGTGTGCAAGGGCAAGACCATACCTATCAGATCCGCCTTCCACCAGTCGCAAGTATTTTCATTGCTGAATTGCTGGCCATTTTACTGGCCCTTCGTGTTATATACCGATCAAGGTTACACACTTTTGTTATTTTCACGGATTCACTTAGTGCACTACATGGTATTCAGTCTATCCCTGCCAGCAACCCGCTAGTGCTGAAGATACAGGAATGGCTGTTCCGCATTAACACCAGATTGAAGTCTGTCTCCTGCTGGGTCCCAAGCCATGTTGGAATACCGAGTAGTGAGAGGGTTGACTGCCTAACACGTGCAGCTGTCACCTCTTGCTCTGTCACACCTCATCCTATCCCGGCAACTGATTATTTCCCGATTGTTACCCGTCTCCTTGGCCAGCGGTGACAAGCAAAATGGACGTCTACAACTGATAACAAACTCCGCGCCATCAAACGTACTGTCACTCACTGGCAGTCGTCCTCCCATTGCAACAGGCGTTGGGAAACAGCCCTAGCCCGTCTGCGCCTTGGCCACACGCGGATCACACATGGCTTTCTAATGTCAGGAGGCACTCCTCCGATCTGTCAATGTTTTCAGGCCCGACTCACGGTCCACCATCTTTTGCTTGACTGCCCTTCGTTCCACGTCGTGCGCAGACGGACTCTCCCGTTCCTTTACTCCCTTGGACGTCCCCCTACCTTAGCCGATCTTCTTGGTGAATCCCCTGTGTTTTACATCACACACCTCATGCGCTTCCTATCTCAAACCTGTATCTTGCCTCACATTTAGTGTCTTCCCCGTCTTCCCCTCTACCTTTATTCCACCATAGCACACCCGTCATTTTTATGCAGCGGTTTTAGTGCCATATAGTCCTCCTGGGCTTGGTGCCAGTCCTTATTACTTACTTCTTCTCTCTCTCTCTCTCTCTCTCTCTCTCTCTCTCTCTCTCTCTCTCTCTGCCGATGCTGGAGTTTGAATATAAAGTGTTACTGTACTGATAGTTTCCACTGAAGATTTAAGTGTCTTGTTGACATTAAAAAAAAAAAAAAAGACAAGGCAGGTTGGTAGGTAGATAGTCAGGCTGGCAGGTAGGCATAGACAGGCAGGTAGGTAGGCACAGGCAGGCTGGCAGGAAGGCACAGGCAGGCAGGTAGGTAGGCAGACAGGTAGGCAGGCAGGCTGGCAGGTAGGAACGGGCAGGCAGGTAGGTAGGCAGACAGGTAGGCAGGCAAACATGCAGCTAGGTAGGCTGACAATTGGGAGGCTGGTAGGTAGACAGGCAGATAGGCAGGCAGGCAGGCAAGCAGACTGGGCAACAGACAACACACTAGACAGCAGGCTGACATTACCTGTGTATACTACTACTGTTACAACTACTACTACTACTGCTACAACAACTACTACTACTACTGCTGCTGCTGCCACCACCACCACCACCACCACCACCACCACGATGGTCGGGGTTGGGATGCATGCCAGTAAAAAGGATAAATAAAAATGTATTTCAGGTGAACATCATCAACCCAGACGACTAGATTAGCGTTGGGAGTATGGAGGGTGAGAGACTAACTAGGAGAGCGTATGTGAGCGAAGTGGAAGGGAGGGAGAGGGAAGGGGAGACCGAGGAAGAGATGGGGGGATGGAGGAGAGAGGTATGAGACACGGGGTGTAAGATGGGAGTATGGAGGGTAGAGACTAACTAGGAGAGTGTATGTGGGTGAGGTGCAGAGGGGAGAGGGAAGGGGAGACCGAGGAAGAGATGGGGGGATGGAGGAGAGAGGTATATGAGACAGGGGGTCAAAATTCAGAGTATGGAGGGTGAGAGACTAACTAGGAGAGTGTATGTGAGTGAGGTGGAGGGTGGAGAGGGAGGCGGAGACCGAGGAGGAGATGGTGGAATGGAGAAGAGCGGTAGGATAGGGCCTATAAGAGAGAGCGGGGGATGTAACTTGGGAGTATGGAGGATGAGAGACTAACTAGGAGTGTATGTGAGTGAGATGGAGGGGGGAGAGGGAGGGGGAGACCAAAGAAGAGATGGAGGGATGGAGTAGAGAGGTACATAAACGGGGGGGTGTAAGATAGGGGGAGGGTAGCGACATGGCAGGGGACAGGTTGACATAGAGACGATTTGTTTGTGGCCACTCCTTACGCAAATGAAGGCGTCTGACTATAGATGGATATATAGATAGGAATAATACTAAAGGTAAACATTAATCAGCATAATAAAAACAAGTATTTTATCTCGACCTAGAGAAGCTTCGAATCCCGTCAGTCACCCTCTAACCGTGAGAGGGGAAGGACGCTCGAGCTGTGTGTCTATTCTCAGTGTTGATAGTGTTTCAACAGCTTGCCCATCTTGCCGAGATGAACAAAGGTGAGGCAGGATATTGTTCATCAGTTCTTTGATACTGCCTGTTCTTTCAGTTGAACCATCTATCATTCTACAGTATTGCCACACGCCTTAATTACGTAAGGGGTGGCCACAACCTAATCGCCTCCTTGTCGATCTGTCCCCCACCAGTTCACTGCCCTGCTCCCAGCTCACACCGCCCTCTCTCATATACCTCTCCACTCTATCCTTCCATCTCATCCTTGGCCTCGCCCTCCATCTCCGCCCCTCCACCACACATACACTCTTCTCGTCAGTCTCACTCTCTCCATCCTCTCCACATGGCCAAACCACCTTAATGTGTTTCTCCTAACCAATCTTTATTCGTGTGAAAAGTGGTGTGGAAATAAGTTATCTGAGAAGAATGTGGAGCTACGTGGAGAGACAGACAGGCTGACAGAGTTGCCGCTCCGTGGAAATCGTCTGCTAATGTGGAAAAACAAATAAGCGACGGACATGCAGTTCCGGTCTAGCAGCCGTAGGAGGATCACTGCCGGCTTAGTGAGACCTTCCCAGCTATGCCCGACCAGCGATCTACTGCCACCGCCTACGACCCGTTGAGGGGGCATCCAGCAGTAGTTCTAGGCCGCCGGGAGTCACGAAGATCACAGGTGCGGTGGTGTGGTTCAACGTGAAGTCTGGGTACGGCTTCATCAAGCGCCGGGACACCGGTGCTGATGTTTTCGTGCACAGACTCCGGATCGTTGCACCTAACCCCCGACACTTTCGGCGCTCTCTTGGCGAGGGTGAGGCTGTGGAGTTTCGGCTCCGTCAGTCACCCAAGGGTCCCGAGGCTACGGATGTCACTGGGCCGGGAGGTGCTGCTGTGCAGGGCTCTGCCCATGCACGGCGGCGCCCCACGGCCCAGAGACGCCAGTCTCGTGATCCTGGGTGTTCTGGGGAGACTAATCTCCTGGTCTCGATGTGCGTCGCTACGGCACAGGCTTTTTGTGGGGGTGACAAGGCTCTGTTGCACGTTCTCCTCCCTCAGATCTTTGAGGAGAACGGGCTACCAAGACTTGTCATCCCCCAGAGCTTTGTCGGAGACGCATATTCAGCCCCTCGTCCAGATCGTCGTCCCCGGCGGCCTCCTGCGCAGCCCAAGTCCCGGCCACCTCCACCTCGGCCCCGCTGCACACCGCGCAAACGGCTGTGCCTGGACGGACCCCTCAACAGGGCGACTGGCTCGTCTGTCTCTCCCCCTACCGACCCGGCACCGATCACGGCCATGGAGCTTGACACCATCACCACCGTTGCTGAGATCCACTCCTTGCCGTCTGCAGCTGAGGGGGAAAGGGCTGCCGTCCCCGTTTCGCCCGACCACCGCGACGTCGAGGGCCCTTCCCCCCCCCCGTTTCTCCACCTGCTGCTGAGGGAGTGGATCTCACAACTTCCGCCACCGATCCGCCGCCTGCAAGCCCCTCACCTGCCCTTGTTCTGCCATCCTCTGCTGAGTCCGACGATGCTGCGTGTACTCGTGAGCTCCTCGCCGCCAGGCTCGAACGCGGCATAACTCTAGCTCTTAGCCGGGTCCTTCAAGACTCCCCATTAGGCGTTCCACCTCGCCTTAGGGACTCGGGGGAGCTAGAGTTGTACGAGGATATAGATCGCGACTCCGAGTACACCGACATCTCGGACTCTGATGGGCAGACTTGAGGTGCTTTTTTGCCCAGCCGTTTTTCACCACTGACCATCGCACCTTCCCCTGCCCCTGCCGCCTTCCCCTCGTCCTTCAGCCTGCTGTTCCCGCTTTGCTCTGAATCGAGAGCTTGATTCCGCCATTTCCCTGACGGGCTCTCTGTTTGCCCGTGCCCCTACATGTGCGGGGCGAATATCAACACACACACACACACGACGGACATGCACGTGGGAAAAATTACACGCTACTCATTTACAGAGCCGAGGAGAGGAGGTGGAGGGGTGTCAGCTGGGGATAATGCCATAGCCCGCGCCCTCCAAGATAGTGTTAAGGTGGGAAGGAGAGGCAGAGAGGGAGGAAAGGAGAGGCAGAGAGGGTGGAAAGGAGAGGCAGAGAGGGAGGGAAGGAGAGGCAGAGAGGGAGGGAAGGAGAGGCAGAGAGGGAGGGAAGGAGAGGCAGAGAGGGAGGGAAGGAGAGGCAGAGAGGGTGGAAAGGAGAGGCAGAGAAGGAGGGAAGGGAGGAGAGATGAGAGGGAGGGAGAAATTGAGAAGGAGGGATGAGGGAGGGAGGGAGGGATGTGAGGCAGGAGGGAGGAGAGAGAAGAGGGAGGGAGTACAAAGGAATACAAAGAACAGCAAACAGCAACAGACCCTATGATCCTTTCGAGGCTTTTTGTTACAGAGTAGACTATGACTACGAGATCTAATTCTACATGCTGATGGATAAGGATAGTAAAGCAAGAAGGAGGAAACTATAACATAGCGTAGTTCACTGTATAATGACAATGGATTCTAAAGCAAATATATAAAAACAAGTAGGAATAGTTCTACGTAAACAGTAAAACAAAGCTGTGCATAACACTTACCGTACAGAGTTGTGTATTACTGTATCTTTAAGCCATATTGGACATGTGGAGAGGATGGAGAATGAAAGACTGACTAAGAGGGTGTACGTAGGTGAAGTGGAGGGAGGGAGAGGGAGGGGGAGACCAAGGATGAGGTGGAGGGATGGAGTTGAGAGGTAAATGAGAGGGGGGTGTGAGCTGGGAGCAGGGCAATGAAATGGCGGGGGACAGGGCGACATGGAGGCGATTTGTTTGCGGCCACTCTTTGCTGGATTAAGGCGTCTGGCAATAGATAGATAGATAGATAGATAGGGATGTGAAGAACCGCTCACCCTCCATCTTCTTATGTAACAACCTCCTATAGACTAATCAATCCATCAGAAATGCATCTACATAAACAAACACATACTAAATAGTTTTCCTCGCTGTCTTTACATATACTATAATTTCCTTGTATTTATTATCGTTGTTTTATAGAAGGAGGGGAAGGTGGTATATCTCACTAGGATCCTTTGGGCAGTCCTTCATTTATGCAACAAGTCAACTCTGGAACTGTCTCCCCCTGTCTGTATTTCCTACATCCTATGATCTCCAGTTTTTCACACGCAGTGTGTCCAGGCATCTCGAAATGAACGGATCTTGAATTTGGCTCTCCTTTGTTTTTGTTTTGTTTTTTTCTTGGAAGGAACGGTTTCCCGGCTCCTGGCCTTTGGTTCCTCCTTCCTTGCACAAAAAAAGAAATGAGAGGAGCATGTGGAGTTACATGGAGAGACAGACTGACAAATGAGGAAGTGAAGGAGCGTTGTGGTGTGGATGTGGATGTGATAGGAAGCGTTAGGAGAAACACACTGAGGTGGTTTGGCCATGTGGAGAGGATGGAGAGTGAGAGACTGACGAGGAGAGTGTATATGAGTGAAGTGGAGGGGGAGAGAGGGAGGGGAGGCCAAGGATGAGATGAAAGGATGGAGTGGAGAGGTATATGAGAGAGGGGGATGTGAGCTGGGAGCAGGGCAGTGAAATGGCGGGGGACAGAGCGACATGGAGGCGATTTGTTTGTGGCCACTCCTTGCAGGATTGAGGCGTCTGGCAACAGATAGGTAGATAGACAGTTATTCGTCCTATCTATCTATCGCCAGTCTCCAGAATCCCGTATCTATCCATCTATCTGTCTATCTATCGCCAGACGCAATAATCCTGTACCTATCCATCTATCGCCAGATGCCATAATCTCATATCCATCCATCTTTCTATCTATCTATCGCCAGACGCCATAATTCATTACCTATCAGTCTATCGCCAGACGCCATAATCCCGTATCTATCCATCTATCTATCTATCTATTTATCACCAGACGCCAAAATCCCCTATCTATCCATCTGTCTATCTATCGCCAGACGCCATAATCCCATATCTATCTATCGCCAGACGGTATAATCCCTCATCTATCTATATATTTATCTATCTATATATCGCCAGACGCCATAATTCCGTATCTATCTATCTATCTATCGCCAGACGCCTTAATCCCGTACCTATCTATCTACCGTATCTATCGCCAGACGCCATAATCCGGCAAGGGGTGGCCGTTTGTCTCTTGAGTTAGTTGTTTTACGGGGAGGGGCACTAACCCTCCGCCAACCCACTTGTTGACACTTAAGGAACAAGTATGGGTTGGTTATATGGTTACCACCCAGCGTTGTAAATGGTTTCCTGGCTTACAGGAAACCATTAGGCTTGTCACTCAATGTAAAGCCACCTGAAAAGGAAAGAGGAGTAACAAAAAGTGACAGGAAAGATGGGAGAAATAGGAAGAGAGGAGGACAGACACAGAAAAAGAATGATAAAGGTGAAGGAAGAAATAGGCAGCACTACATCAAGTGAGTGGATGCTGGTGAGAAATAGAAAGAGAGGAGAGCAGACACAGAAAAAGAATGATAGAGGTAAAGGAAGAAGTAGGCAGCACTACATCAAGTGAGTGGATGATGGTCGCCACCTTGGAATCATATCCATTAATCCTTGAAGTAGTCGGCCACCTCCGATATTTTGCTCAGTTGCCGCTGTGTTGGTCTCGTCATTACGGTATGTGTTGTGTCTTTGGCCTTCTCATGTTTACATTGAGTGCGGTAGGTTCCTCGTGCTCCATCACCTGTATGGTTTTGCTGAGTGACATGTCTTGGTGGTGTGGGGTAGCCAGATAATGTCACTCATCATATCATCAGTCAGACCTTGCCTCGGTGTTCTTTTGGCCCCTTGCACTGGTACCGTAAGTGCACCAGTGAAGGGTGTTGCCAGGACTGACGTGTGCACGGGTGCTTAGCGTCACCCGCGTTGGATGGCTGCCACAGACGCTGCCCGTCACTGACACTATGTTTATTATCATATCCTCTCAGTGGCAACACTTCCACAATGGCTGGAGTGTCGTACCATGAGCTCTGACCCCCTGTTGTGGTGGTAGGTGAACCTCTAGGTCACCCCAGTCCTCTGTGATCAACCCAGTCACCTCCAGCCCCATGTGTGGATTGCCTTACATGGCCGTGCACAGTAAACACCTCGAGTGTTGCAAGGATCTCCTGACTGAATGGCTACATCAGACTGGTAGTGTTTGGTGAGAACTAAATCACTTTTACTGTTGTGTGGCATCTACAGTACAAGTGCCATGTCCAGGCCAGTTGTATGGTACTATCATCGCTTCGTTTTTCGTCTCGTTTCGTTTATAAACGCTCCAACCTGTTTGCATGCATTGCCTTAGTCACCTACTGGCGGCTCTCCATGATGCTCGATCTCTGGCAGCCTCCCTATTCAGTCCCTTATCCATGAGGTGGCACCCAATGACTTCGCCCCGGTTTTTTTTTTTTTTTTTCGGTCTGCTTCTCGCATCCCTAACTCTAATGTTCACATTTCTCACTTTCTGCAACCAACTGTCATCCCCCATCCTCTCCACATGCCCAAACCATCTCAATCTACCCTTCTTCATCACATCAATACACTCCAGTCCCATCCATTCTCCCAAACCATCTCAATCTATCCTTCCTCATCACCACACCAATACACTCCACTCCCATCCTTCCTACCAAACCATTTCAATCTACCCCTCCTCATCACACCACCAGTACACTCCAGTCCAATCTTACCTCTCAACTCTTCCGTCACAAACTTAGCCCCCCCTCCTCCCCCAGGCCTCACACTCAGGGACGCACTGTACATTCACCTAATCATTGTCATTTCTGTACGTTTGAGTCTGTGAATATCCTCTCTCTTTACTGCCCAGGTCTCACTACCATATAGCATTACACTCCTAACACATGCCACATACAAAGACCCCTTAGCACGTAGGAAGAGACCTCTAAGTGTCAGGAGAGGCAACAGCTTCCTGAACTTCTTCCAACCACTACTCACTCTAGCCACAGAGCTGCTCCAGCCCCACCTCCAGCACATAACATGTGTCCCAGATAACAAAACTCTTCCACACACTCAAAAGACTCACCAGAAAGTTCAGTCCTTTCACGCCTCACAATCTCTACATAATAATAATAATAATCATAATGATCATTATCATCATCATTATCATCATCATCATCATCATCATCATCATCATCATCCAGACCTCCTTTACCACCCTACGGCAGGGTGAGAAGTAGCAACGTTCAGACAACCTAAGTTTGCCCAGTTCAATGGACCACGCTTCCATTCACTCATTAGTCAAGCCCCCGGAATCCTGGCTCCATCAGATAAACCAAAAAAACTTTCACCACGTTCTGTAGCTTCTCATATACCTATCTGATACAGTCAATTAGAACGCTGTCACGTTAAAATGGGGTGCCAAATTCCTGGTTATGCACTTATCACAACATTCATCCAGCCAGGCTCACCGACTTCCATACCTCTCATCCCAGCACACTCATCCACCATATCTCTCCACCTTCTCCTTGGCCTACCTCTCCTCCTCCCTCCTTCAAATTCGCTCAGATATACCTTTTTCACCACTCTATTGTTATCCATTCTCTCCACATGACCATACCATCTCAGTACACTCTCTTCGATTCTGGTGTCCACCGACTTCTTCACTCCACATCTTCCGCGAATCGTTATTTCGTATCCTATCCACTCTCTGTACTCCACATACATTCCTCAGCAGTCCCATCTCCACTGCTCTCACTCTTGACTTTTCATTTTCATGCCACACCATGCATCACAGCATACAACAAAATTGAGATATTCCATCCATCACCATTCATTACCAACGCCATCCTTGTCCCCATTACTCGTGTTTTCACTTCGCGCACACACACACACACACACACACACACACACACACACACACACACACACACAGTACATGGAACTTCTACAAATGGTAAGAAGCAGACAAGAAACATTCAGATATTATGGATCTACAATAAGAAGTCTGAACGTCGGGGGTAGGGTTGCGAGAGGCAGACCGAAAAAGACCTGAGACGAGGTCATAGAGTGTGACCTCAGGGATAAGGGACTAAATAGGGAGGCTGCCAGAGATCAAGCAGCGTGGAGAGCCATCATGTGACCAAGGCTGATGCATGCAATCTTATTGGAGCTTTTATAAACGATACGAAACGGTCACAGTACAAAGCAACTGATTAAGCAGGAAATAACTTAGTGTAGAATCCGAATGCAGTATAGATATCGCTGGGAAATAAGCCAGGAAAGATGTGATAAACTATAGATTAGGTGGAAGGTATGGAAATCACAATCCACTGAGTGTCCACATATAGAGCCACATGGAAATTTATATTAGACCACCGCCATTAAGAAATAAAAGGACCTTTTAACATGAGGCAACGTAAGAACAAGAGAGAGAGAGAAAATAAAAACGAAACGACAATGGACGGTATAAAGATTCGTCGAAGTTACATAAGGGTCCCCTACATTTTGTGGGAATTTTCTTTATTGCAAGCCCCGCCCCCAATGCGGCGTCTACCTGTCTGCCTCAACCCATTTAAAACCCCCATGCCCAGTCAGCGACCCTCAGTGTCGCTCTTGGCATAGTTGAGTTTACATCTGCTTCGGTTAGGCCATGGCGCCAGGCCGTCTACCAAGATCTTCATCCGCATCTCGCTGCCACACCAACGAATCAACGATCACCGCCTCAGTTACCAAATGTTACGGGTTGGGTGTAGACGCACGCCGCCCAGCTCCGCGGCGCCTTGCTGTCTGGTTCCACAGGGTACCAATGCACACCAGTCTCGCGTCATGGCAAGGGCGGAACATGTTCGTGTTTCGCTGAGGGTTCACTTAAGCACCAATAGTTTATTTATTACTGACCCTTTTATTAATCAACTACTTAGTTCACACCCTGCAATTCACTTAAGACTCTAAACCACCCCTACACCCATTATCAAGATCACGGCAGCCACGTAATAACCCGCCATCCTCATATCCAGCACCCCCGCCTCAGACCCTGACCCCCCCATACTCCCCTTCCTCCACCCCTCCCCTTTCCTTATCCCCCTACCCAAGCCCCCCAGGGCTACAACACCTTACCCTAACACCCGTATCCTACGTCATTATTATTATTATTATTATGTGGGCCTGACGCTGTGCGGTGAATGCAAGTCCCGCTCTCACTGGTAGGTCTTCCCATGCTTGACTTCCAAGTCCACTGATGATCACGGTCAGTAGGACCTGTAAAAAGGGTCAACTTTTATTTTAGGTATTCTATAGGCCTATCCATAATATTAGGTAAGTCTGTTACCTGTCCCGTAGATCTTAAACTATAGGTTTTTCTTCCTCCTTCGGCATCATCAATCGAATCAGCCACCGCACCTTCTTCTTGCTCTTCGTGCAAGCTCTGCACGCTTTGAGTACTTTCCTCTGTTTCCTGCAATTGTGAGGCGTTTCCTTCGTCCGCTCTTTCTACGTCTAAAATATCTCTCAGTTCATATTTTTGCACTTCCTCTGGTGGGAGAGGATCCTCATGGAGGGGATATGCTCTCCGCACATTACCATTCATTGTCTCGTCTAAATTATCTTCGTGGGCAAGCCTGACTCTGTCTGTGTGGACTTTCATGACTCTCCCCGTGTTTATGTCTACCAGTTTTACTATCACATCACTAATTTTCCCTTTCACTCTAAAAGGTCCATCATATAGAGGTTGAAGTTTCTTAGGCTCTCCTGGCTTGGGAATCTTTCGTACATAAACCCTATCTCCTGTACGAATCTCTTTTACTTTTGCTCTCGATGTCTGTTGATTCTCCATGGCCTCTTGACTTTCCTCAATGTACCTTAAACATCTTTTAAAGGTACGATTAGCTTTAATGGCCATCTCATTTTTATAGTTATCCAGATCATAGCAGATCGGTTCCTGTTTTACGACATCATACGGGACACCAGGGTCCCTTAGGAACATGAGGTAGAATGGGGATTCCTTTAACACTCTGTGATACGCTGTGTTATATGCCCATGTGGCAAAGCACAACATTGACTCCCATATTTGTGGATTATCCTCTACTAAACTCCTGTTTGCAAGGCTTTTTACTGCTGATTACATACACCATAAAGGGAGTCATACACGTCCTGTCTGATTATACAATGACAACCCTCTCAAATCAGTCATGGTCGTCTCATAGCCTTCATCAGCCTCTGAACCACGTAGTCTCGTCTGCTTATACTTTATCACTCCTCACAGTCCTCATCAGCCTCCGAACCACCTATCCAAGCCGTATATTACTCTTACCGTGTTCTTTTTATCGTTCTTCTTTTTTTCACTTTTTCTGGCCCCATTCTGCCTTTCTGCTTTTTGTTTCAGTCTCTGCTCTCTTTATCTCATTCTCTGTTCTTTTTGCTTTTATTCGCTGCTCTTTTTCTTTTCATCCATCCATCATCATCCAGTCCTACTTTGCCCCATGAGGAGCGTAGGAGCTCTGGGCTAGGCAGTTGGTCCTGACATTTAAGATGAGAGTGACCAACCTCACTCATCCCTGAGTGGCATTATGTGAGCAATAGACCCGAACCATCCCTTGGATATAAACCTTCACCAGCTCAATCCGATTGGAGCACAATAATTACCCATTAAACCACCAGGCGCCAAATTTTGGTTATATGGTTACCACCCAGCATAGTAAATGGTTTCCTGGTGTACAGGAAACCATTTGGGTTGTCACTCAGTGTAGAGTCACCCACAGGCAGAAGGACGAGGAAAGAATGAAGGAATGAAAGACAGAAGAGGGAGTGTAAAGTCACCCGTAGGCAGAAAGACGAGGAAAGACTGAAAGAAAGAAAGACAGAAGATTATCGAGGAATATTATACTGACGGGGAAGAGAGAGGGGAGGAAAGTTAACTAAATAAAATTCTTCATGTTTCCCGTGAAACATGAGTTTTCATTTATTTATAATTATCCTCCAAGAGGGAATCTAAAAAATACAAGTTGAAAGATGAGTTTATTATTATCATTATTATTATTATTGATATTATTATTGTTATTAAAGTGAATGCAGTAAGTGGAGCAGGAAGAGAGCGAGCATTATAAGCTGGAGACAGCCCTTACCCACCTGAGGCAGCGAAAGGGAAGACACGAGGAGAGAGTGTGGCAAGAGAAAGATAAAACGAGAGAGAGAGAGAAAGCACAAATTTATATCTCTGCTTTTATCTGAACCTTCAATTTGTGCTATACGTAACAGATATCTAATGCATGTAAATTTTTAGTAATGATACAGTACTTTATTGCTGATTCTGATTGCTATCGTCCTTACACCTGCTCTCTTTTACACACAAGACTCCTACAACCCACTCTCAGCTGAATAAAACCTTCTGACCTCAGCAATATAAGGAAGGGAGAATATTCCAATAATAACATTGTAAATTATGCCAGTACGATCACTCTCTGTTTCCTATGCTTTACTCTCAGGTGGATCAAAGCGTCTAGGATTAGCTGGGATGGAACACTTGAGTAATCCCTGTCATGAGAGGGTCACCATACCATCTTTTGGCTATAAGAGTAGCTAAGCAAAGATTCTAAGCTTGGTAGGACTCGCTGCTTGCCTCTGTCAGTCAGTGGCCGCCGGACGACGAGAGGGAGAGGGAACGTCGGCGCTTTCTTGTGGGTACGTGTTGGAATTTGCTGTTATTAACCATTCAGAGGATTAAACTAGGACACAAAGATATATTAGTGGCAGCCAGGGAGTGTTATAAGCTAAAGACATGTAAAAAATATGGGTAACAAGTGTATTTGTCGGTGAGACGAAGAAGGTATCAGTGAGTAAAGGAGATGGGAAGGTAAGGGGGCGTTGACTCAGTCTCCTGAGGTAAGCGTTGGATTTTGCTGTTTTTAGTCATTAAGGTAATTACATTAGGACACAAGGATATCTTGCTGACAGCCAGGAAGTATCATAGGCCAAAGACAAGTAAAAAATAAAGGTAATACACGTAAGTTTGATGAGACAAGGGGGCAGTGTGTGAGGGAAGGGAGCCGAGCAGCATCTCAGTTCTGGCGTCTCAGCACCAGTGAAATAAGTGAGTATCGTCCTGTGGATTCTCGTGCCTATCAGACTGGTGGACATGGTTTGTTTCCCCCTTGTCTCTGTCCACGCAGCAGTACAGATCAGAACCTGAATATAAAGTGACTACTGAGGCTTGTATTTTAGGGTGAGAACGTGCTGGCAAAAATAACCTTAGTTCTGTAGTCATAAGTCTGCTGTAAGTGCATTCACGTACACATGCATCTGCTCAAAAAACACACACAAACACAAAACACACACATATACTCAGACGCACACCCAAGTGCACACATGTACGCACCTGCACACACACATATATACATGCATACATACATACATACAGGGAATGCACGAAGGCGCACTTAATTTACCTATATTTACAAAGTTTATGCTCGTGGAAGCAAGCAAGCACATGGTAGTACATATATATTGATGCACCCACATATGTTTCAATACACACATACTGATTCATGCAGGCATTGTTGCACGTACACAGTGATGCACGCACACACGCTGGCACAAATACACCGATGCACACACATGGATGCACGCACGCATTGATGCATTAAGACACTGATACACGCACACGGCAATGTATGCACACACTGATACACACAGACGCTGATGCATACACACACTGATGAGTACACACACTGATGCACACACATTTATGAATACTCATATGGACACACACACACACACACACACACACACACACACACACACACACACACACACACACACACACACACACACACACACACAGCAACCACATCAAACCATTCACCCCCACCCCCCACCCTCCACACACAACACATTCACCCACACACACACACACACACACACACACACACACACACACACACACACACACAGTACTCTCTAGTGGAACTTGCTGGTGAGGAAATGTGTGTATGTAACTGTGATGGTATCGGGAGGTTGCCATGGTAACACACAGGCACCTCACACCACACACACAAAACACATAGACACACACACACACACACACACACACACACACACACACACACACACACACACACACACACACACACACACACACACACACACACACACACAATTTATTTTTGGGTAGGGCTGGTAGACCTGTATGATCATGAGAGTTAATAGAGACAGCATTAACACTCTTATAGTAGTATGACTCACTCTCAGCTGAATGCTATCGCCAAGCAGTACCTGGAATAAAATACTAGAGTTGCCCCTACCATGAGAGGGCCCGGGAACCATCTAGTGGTTGTAAAAGTAGCTGGACATGTTTCTCGTCTTGGTGGGCGTCGCTACTTGGCTACTTTTGCTAGTGGCCGTATGACAGTGGAAGGACGAGGGTGTGTGTGTGTTGCTGCTGCATCATTCCCCTGAGGTAAGTGTTGGCTATTTGCTGTTTTTAGCCATTAAGGTGACTACATTAGGACACAAGGATATCTCACTGACAGCCAGGAAGTATCACGGCCCAAAGAAATAATACCTATAAGGCTACTAGACGTAATTCTGATGAGACAAGGGGGATGTTAGTGTGAGGGAGATGAGGAGGCCTTGTAGTCCAGTGCTGCCGTTTTGTGGAAAATCGTCTGCTAATGTGGAAAAACAAATGAACGACGAGCATGGATGTGGGCAGGCGGACGTCATTCCACACTAGTGTGGAATTTTTTTCCACACTAATTGTTCATGTTATTTTGTAGGAATACGAGGAATTTTGTCATAATTAAACCAACGAATATGTAGCGTTTGTCTATAATACTGTCATTTAAAACAAGGAAGAATACGTCGTTGAACAGTCTACCTCTACGCACCCGGCTATATAATTAAAAAAATATATATATTATTTACAAGACTCGTGCCAACCATTAGCAGTGCACACTTGCTTTGTAATATTAAAGAAATACCGAAACAATGTTGTAAATCGTGTACTCTTGATATACTAGAAAACTTGGATGTGGATAAACTTACTTGTCTCTTGGCTGGTTATTAATCAACATTTGCTGACTTATTAACTCTCTTAATCATTTAACATCCTTACACTTGAATCATAATAGGCCTGACATCATTAATTATACCCTCTCTTCCAGTATTCACAGTATAACAAATTTTATGGTAGTTATACCAACAATACATCCTCTGTCATCCTGGTTACTAAACGAGACCGTGTGCAATAATGACGTCACAACCAGTGTGCAATTCACGGCAACTCTGCCTTGTACCGCCTCAATGTTGGTGTCTCAGCACCAGTGAAATAGCAGTGTGAGTGTCGTCCTGTTGATTCTCGTGCCGATCAGACTGGTGGACTAGGTTTGCCTGCTCCCTTGTCCCTGTCCACCCAACAGTACAGTTTGGGACCTGAATGTAAACTGATAAGTGCGATTCATATTTCAGAGGGACAATGTGATGGAGAAAAAATATTGTATGTAAGTTATTTTGTCCTGAAGCGCGCACACACACACACACACACACACACACACACACACACACACACACACACACACACACACACACACACACACACACACACACACACACACACACACACACACACACACACACACACACACACACACACACAGTACTCTCTAATGGAACTTGCTGGTGGGGAAATGTGTGTATGTAACTGTGTTGGTGTCGGGAGGTTACCATGGTAACACACAGGCACCTCGCACCACACACACACACACACACACACACACACACACACACACACACACACACACACACACACACACACACACATACACGTACGCGTATATTGTGGTGGTGTTCCTTCATTTTACCAAGGCCGAGATAGTCGTTTTTTTGCAGCTTATTTCCGGTAGTTCAGTGAAAGAATTAAACTTACAGCTCTACATCATTTCCATACCACTTCTTCGTGACTAGCACCATTCTAGTGTTAACCCCTTGTCACAACGCAAAATTTAAGAAAGAGATTGCAATTTTACGCCAAGTTAGAGTGAACAGGGTATAGTAGTGATGCTGCAACACACTTATATTTGTCCTCCTGTTTACAGGTCAGTCCACACGCAGTCCTTAGGTCACGTCTTCCATAGAGCAGGTAACACATGGACAGCCAGCGTAACTAAATGGCAGACCAGAGACGGAGTGAGAGGATGAGGCACACAGAGAACAAGATAGAGATGATACTCGCAGATCCACCGAGCAGGGACGGAACGAGTTAACAACCAATGGATCGGAGTGGAGACAGGTGAGAGGGGTCCTTATCCTGCAGTGGTGTGTCACAGGCTGATGATGATAATGATGATGATGAAGACGGATGTTGCTGCTGATGATGTTGATGCTGCTGCTGATGATGTTGATGCTGCTGCTGATGATGATGATGATGCAAACTCTAGAATATGGTTAGATGATAGTGATGTATTTGATGATAATGGTGATGATATTGATATAACTTCTGTACTACATTTTTTACAGTGTTGGGATGGTGATGACATGCTGCTGCTGCTGACGATGATGATGATGATGATGATGATGATGACGACGAAGAAGATGATGATGGTGATGATTACGACAACGAAGACGACGACGACGATGACGACGACGACGATGATGATGACGACGATCTTCAAGTCATTGGCTGAGTCACCTCTCCCATTCCTTTCTGTTTAACTTCGTGTTTTGGTGACTGGGCATGTGTGTGTGTGTGTGTGTGTGTGTGTGTGTGTGTGTGTGTGTGTGTGTGTGCTTGCTTCTGTTCGTGTATGTATATCTTGGTTGATGATACCATAGTTATTCAAATGGCAGAATTATTTCCACACATTCATAGTTTTATTTCAAGTGTAAATATTAGGCCAAGAATATAGGACCTTTTACCTATACAATTACGAGACACTTACGCAATATTCTGAAAAGCTTATTACATCCCATAAATCACAGCACAGGGTTCCATAATGCACTGATCAACGTCTCTTTATGTATCGTTAGGAAGTGGATGAATATGAGTGAAGTAATACATATATTTTGGTCTTTATTTAAAGGTAAGAATTAACCTCACATATTCTTTTTTATTTTAAGGATACAACACATGATTTTCTACATTTTATCACAGTAGCTCTAGGACCGGCCCTGACCGTCTGCTTCTCACTAACCATTTTCGGATGAGAGATGTTGTACTCATATAGGCTTTAGAGATTATAGTTAAGCCAAGTTACGTTCCACACATTGTCACACACCATCACCCTCTCACACCACACCATACCATACCACCCTCCCACACCGTATCACACCACACCATACCAGTCTCTCACTCTACACGACACGAAATCACACTCCCACACCACACAAAATCACCCTCCCACACCGCACCACCAAAAATCCTCCTCCCCTACCACACAACACCACACATAACCGCCCTCCCACACCACACCACACCACAAAAAATCCTCCTCCCCCACCACACCATCCATAACCGCCCTCCCACACCACACCACACAAAACCACCCTCCCACACCACACCAAACTACAAAAATCCTCCTCCTACACCACACCACACCACACCACAGAAAATCACCCTCACACACCACACCACACACAACCACCCTCCCACATCACACCACACCTGACCACACAATCCTCCCCACACCACACCACACAATCCCCCACCACCACACGACACCATACCAAACCAAGGAGATTAACCTAAGGGGCCTGAAGCTCCCGCATCTAGTAATTCTGATATTGTTTTCAGGTAACTCCACACACACACCTCGTGTCACGTCTTTCACAGAAGAGACAAGATGGAGAGATCATATGATGCAGATCTACCGAGCAAGGACGGAACAAGTTAACAATCAATGGATCAGAGTGGAGAAAGGTGAGAGGGTCCTTATCATGCAGTGGTGTGTCACAGGCTGATAGTGATGATATTGATGGTGATAATGATGTTGATGCTGATGGTGGTGATGCTTTAACCTCTCAACGTATGAGGTTACAGAATGCACAGTGAGGCTGCATAGCCAGGAAATGGAAGAATATGAGTGCATTTAAGTATTTATGTAATGTGATGAATAAGGATGGAAGATTAGAGGATGAAGTGACTGAAATGATACGTCAGGGAAGGAGGGTTGCTTGTTCTCTAAAAAGCAGTGATTAGGAAGAGGGAACTGAGGATGAAAGTATGAAAAAAAGGGCACTGCATGCTGTGATTCCCACTTTAAAGTATGGAAGTGAAGCTTGGATCTTGCTGGAAGGACACAAGTCAAGAGTGAGAGCGGTGGAAATGAGCTACTTGAGAGGAGCATGTGGAGTTTCATAGAGAGACAGACAGACAAATGGGCAGATGAAGGAGCGTTGTGATGCTGATGTGGATGAGACTGAAAGCGTTAAGAGAAACACTTCGAGATGGTTTGGCCATGTGGAGAGGATGGCGAATAAGAAAATGACTAGAAGAGTGCACATGAGTTAGCTGGAAGGATAGAGGGGGATGGGGAGACCGACGATGAGATGGAGGGAAAGAGTAGAAACATATGACTGGGATACTTGAGCTAAATGGTAGAGGACAGTACATCATGAAGGCGATTTGCTTGTGGTCACCCCTTACGGGATTAAGGCGTCTGGCTATAGATAAACAGATATAGATAAATAGATAGATAGGTAGGTGATGATGATAATATGATATTGATGATGATGATGATGATGATGAGAATGGTAATGATAATGAGAATGACGGTGTATATAATGATGATGATGATAATGACGACGACAGCTATGATGATGATGATGATGATGATGATATTGATGATGATTTTTGTCGGCAGGTGGAAGGACGAAACAGCAGGAACTCTACCATCGGTCCAAGCATCCACGATTCCACATCCATCCACCCATCCGTCCATCCATCCATCTCGCTTGATGTTAAAAGCTAAGTCTGTTTAACTTAAGTAGTACCAATTGCTTCTTCATAAGCTTTCCAGCTGTCTGAACAGATCTGCAGTAGCTTTTAACTTCTAGAATAACTCGGTTCTGGTGCTCAGTTTGGTACGTTTATTTTCCTTTCATCAGAACTGGAGCGGCAAATTTTGAGAAAAGTGCCTCAAGTAACTCCCCTTATTTTTTTTCTAGGTTTCTAATGCTGTCCATAGATCCGTTGTTGCTTTAATAGTTTCCTAGACAACACAGTCTTGGCGCTGTTCTCTGCCACCCTATTATACCATGTCATATAGTGTTCTCGATCGCTTGCTCTCTACGCTCGCTCGCTTGAACAATAAATCACTGAAGAAAAGGTGGTATAAAGCCCCCTAAGCCGCCACAGTATTATAACCCTCGGTATGCAGTTCGTTCCCTGCGGCCTTGTAACTCTATGTACCCGAAGCGCTTACAAAATAACTTGAAATAATTTTCCTTTCGTAACTATACTCGTTTCACTTTAACTTGGCCTGAGTTGTTGTTGTTGTTCTTGTTACATCTTAGGCTCCTCTGGATGTGAACCCAGTGTTATGTTGAAGGATTGTCTGTGTTGTGGTGGTGTGGTGCAGGAAGTGAGTGGGTGTGCTGTGGTGTGGGGGTGCCACTTTGCAGTATGAGCACAGGGGATTGTATGTGTGTTATATTTTGTGTTAGTATTGTAGCAGGGAAGGTTGGTGTACTCGTGTCTCTGGGTTCGGTAGTGTCTGAAGGGTGTATGGCTGGTGGTGGCACATGAAGGATGCTGTTTGGCAGAAAGCTTTGACTGGCTAGGGTGTCAATGTGTTTATGTATGTGTTTGGTATAGAAAGTTTTGGCTGGCTGGGGTGTCTGTGTGTTTATGTATGTGTTTGGTATAGAAAGTTTTGGCTGGCTGGGGTGTCTGTGTGTTTATGTATATGTTTGGTATAGAAAGTTTTGGCTGGCTGGGGTGTCTGTGTGTTTATGTATGTGTTTGGTATAGAAAGTTTTGGCTGGCTGGGGTGTCTGTGTGTTTATGTATGTGTTTGGTAGAGAAAGTTTTGGCTGGCTGGGGTGTTTGTGAGTTTATGTATGTGTCTGGGAAGTGTAGAGTTGGGTGGAGGAGGGGATATGTTGCAAAGATAATCTGTGTAGTGTTGGGCGGTTGTTCGATTTTGTTTGTGGAGAGGATGATGCAACATAAGGTTACAAAGGTGGGACGGATCTTGAGCTGAAGTGATGAACTGTGTGCCTCTCATATTCACTTGGTCTCTGACTGAAATTAGTTATGTTTCTTGGTGTAGGCTGTCAGTACTTGTGGTCTTAGTGTCTTCTGCTATCAAGGTATTGTTTTCTGTTCTTTAAAGCTCCTTCGTGTTTGTGTTGGATATGATTACGGCTCAGCTTGTGCGGCAGTAATTCACGGTTGTTTTAATGTATTACTTATAAGTGGAGGATGGAGTTGGGATGTATATGAGAGAGGGTGTGTGTGAATTAGGGGGAGTGATGCAGAATGACAGGGGACAGGGTGGCATAGAGGCGACTTGTTTGTGGCCACCTCTTACGGGATTAAGTCGTCTGGCTATAGATAGATGGATAGACAGATAGCTTATAGTTTCCATACAGTTTGCCGAGTAGTAGCGATAGTTATCACTAGAATATGATGGTAGTCACGAATGAGTGCCGTGGAAAGAATGTAGGGCTGTAGTATTGGCTGTTTCTGCTACTGATCTGCGTGACATTCTGGTATGCTTTAAATGAAACTCTGTGCCAAGTTAAAGTGAAAGGCGTGTATGTTTGTGTAGGAGGAACGAGAGACAAGGAGGTATTCTGTGGCCTGTTTTCTTTGTGCTTCCTACAAGACACAGTAATAGTTATGACGGGGCATTGGTGGCAAGTTTGTGAGTCAGCACACACTTACGGCCTCTCATTATACAAGGTGGTCCATATATTACGCCACCCAGTTCTTGTGTGTTGCGGGCACGGCTCAGTGAACATTACCAGTGTCTACCCTGCATCATTATCTATTTCCCACAACCCTCTTCAGGCTTAGCTTTATAATATAGGCTTTAATTTAGGTCCACTGATTGCATGGTGGAGAATTCCCATAACCTTTTTTATGCTTGGCTGTATATCATTGTATTGTATAATCTTTTATGTCCACTGATCACACGGCTGAGCAGTAATTTGGTGAAGCGATCAGAATGTCTTAGCTCATCACAAAAGCCGTCCCCACAACACACAAGACTGCAGAGCGCAATATACTTATCACCTATATTAAGTCAAAGCCACAGTTAAAAAGGTAATGAAACAAGACAGAAAATTTAAGTTTTCATTATTAATACTTCAGTACAAAATACATTAACAGAGACAGCAATATAAGTTATGCATTCTAAAGTAGCATTTGTCCACAGAACATCCTGGACTTGCAAGGCAGATCACACCATCACCACCAGGCTTCTCTCGGCAGGCCAGGGCAGATCACCAGCAGCAGCAGCAAGTAATCTCACGGCTGGGGAAGACACGACACCCTGCCGCCGCCGCCGCCGCCACCACCACCACCACACCACCAGGCATCTCAGAGTAGGGGAAGACACCACACCACCGTCAGGCTTCTCACAGCAGGGCAGACCAAACTTCAGCAGGGTATGACCAGTGTGGCAAGGAAGCAGCGTCAAGGCAGCAGACTCCAGCATGACCTGTGGACCAGATGTGTATTAGTTCAAATCAGTGTTAGCTTTAGTTATTTAATCTTCTATCTATCTCCATCTATTGCCAGACGCCTCTATCCCGTTTGGGGTGGCCACAAACAAATCGCCTCCAAGTCGCCCTGTCCCCCGCCATTTCACTGCCCTGCTCCCAACTCACACCCCCCTCTCTCATATACCTCTCCACCCCATCCCTCCATCTCATCCTCGGCCTCCCCCTCCCTCTTCCCCCCTCCACCTCACTCACATACATTCTCTTCGTCAGTCTTTCACCGTCCATCCTCTTCACATGGCCAAACCACCTCAGTGTGTTCTCCTAACGCTTCCTATCACATCCACATCCACACCACAACGCTCCTTTATATCCTCATTCGTCAGCCTGTCTCTCCATGTGACTCCACAGGCTCCTGTTAAATAACTCATTTTTTCTGCTCTCACTTTTGACTTGTGTCCTTCCAACAACGTCTAAGCTTCACTTGCATACGTTAGAGTTGGTATCACAATACTGTCATGTAGTAACTTTTTCACTTCCATGCTCACTTCCCTGTTTCTTATCACTGCTTTCAAAGAACCAGCAACCTTTCTTCCCTGCTGTACCCTTTCAAGCACTTCACCCTCCAAACCTCCATCCTTACTCATCACACTACCCAAGTACTTAAACGTACTCACATTTTCCAATTCCTCACCATCCAACCTCGCTGCACTTTCACTGACTTCACCTCTCTCACAGACCATCACTTTACTCTTCCCTACATTCACCTTTAGGTTCCGTTTCTTACACACTCTCTCAAACTCATCCACCAAGCCTTGCAGCTCCCCTTCGTCTTCACTCAACAACACAGTATCATCTGCAAACAACAGTACAGGGAGTTTCCAAACACTACCCTTTCTCACCAGGGCCACTCCAAGATCCACTACCCTACCTTGTACCTCTTTTATTACCCCATCCATGTACAGATTGAACAACCATGGAGACATGACACATCCCTGTTTCAACCCAACCTCCAAAGAGAAAAATTCACTTAGTTCACCATCCACACGCACTACAGCCTTTGCACCATCGTACATACTCTTCACAGCATTCAACAACTTCCCATCTACTCCATATATTCTTATCACTTTCCACAATCCTTGTCTATCCACCCTGTCATATGCTTTCTCCAAATCCATGAAAGCCGCATACAACTTCTTTCCCTTCTCTAGAAACTTTTCCACTAAAGATCTAAGAATGAATATCTGATCTACACAACCTCTTCCCTTCCTAAAGCCTCCCTGTTCTTCTCCAACTAATTTCTCTGTTCTTTCTCTAACTCTGTCAATAAGTATCCTACCATACACTTTTCCTATTATACTAAGAAGACAGATGCCCCTATGATTACCACACACTTCTTTTTCCCCTTTTCCTTTGTACAAGGGAATAAATATACCTGACTTCCAATCCTCTGGGACTCTACCTTCCTCCCAGGCCAATCTGCACATCTTCCACATCCATTCTACTACTATCTCTCCCCCATGCTTCAGCATTTCACCACACTCTCCATCAATTCCTGGGGCTTTCCCCGATTTAACTTTCTTCATTGCTTCCACAACTTCTATCCTACTGATTTCTTCCTGTCTTCTCACCTCCCTCCTCCTCCCAGCCATTCCCCAGCCACTTATACTCGCATTACTTCCATCCTCTATGTTCAACAATTCCTTAAAGTGTTCTCTCCATCTGCTCATTTTTTCTCCCTTCTCCACTAGTAATCTACCATTTTTATCTTTCACTCCCCTGCTAACTTCACTTCCACCCTGTCTTACTCTTTTCACCTCTTTCCAGAACATTTTCTTACAGTCCCTCCACTTTACACTCAAATTCCTTCCAAATTCCTCATCCACTCTCTTCTTACTCTCTCTTACTAATCTTTTAACCTCTTTCTTTCTTTCTACATATAACTCTCTCTTCCGCCTCTCAACTTCTTCCACGCCCCTATTTCTCATCCATTCATTGTATGCTTTCTTATTTTGTGCCACAGCCTGTCTCACCTCTTCAGTCCACCACGCCGTTCCTTGCACCCCCCCTCCGTCTTCTCTTCCTTCCACACACCACATCACATGCTGCACATATTTCTTCTGTAAATATCCTACACACACCTTCCAGGTCTCCCATCTGCTCCAATTCATATTTGCCCAATCGTTCCTCTGCTTCTCTCTTATACTCTGCCTTTTTCTCATCCTCTTGTAACCTTTCCACTCTCCTTGCAACTACTCCTTCCTCTCGTCTTTCCCTTCTTCTGTTCCTCCATCTTACTTGAATCCTAATTCTGGCCACCACCAAGTAGTGGTCAGAAAGTCCACTCCCCCAACCTCTATACACTCTTGCATCCTTTACACATCTTCGCATCCTTTCATCCACACACACATAATCAATCATTGCCTTCCTTTCATTCAGTTCACCACCCACCCTTCTCATCACTCGCCATGTATACCTGTGGATCATTTTATGCCTGAAGAGGGTATTGGCTATCACCAACCCCCTCCCAGCACAAATGTCCACTAACGCACTCCCATTCTCATCTATCTCAGCAGGCACACCCCACTCACCAACTATTCCATCCACCTTCACATTCCCAACTTTACCATTCATATCACCAATCAAAAACACTCTCTCATTCCTTCCAAACTTTTCCATGCACACTTCCACATTTGTCCAGAACTCTTCTCTCACTCTTCTAGCACGATCTTGCGTTGGCGCATACACACACACACAATCGCCCACATTTGTATTCCAACTTTCAACTTTACCCACACAATCCTTGACCCAACTGATCCATACTGTCTTATGCTCCTCTTCCATCTTTTACTCACAACTATACATACTCCTTCCTTTGCCCTCTCATTCTCACCTACTCCTGCACATATACCCCATCCATACTCCCATTCTCTCACACTTTCTCCTCACCATTTTGTTTCAGTTATTCCACATACATCCACTTTCGCACCCTCAAGCACCTGGACAATCTCTCTCTCTTTCACCAATATTTTATCCAAATTTCCCATACAGGGTGTTGCATGAAATGTTTGACAAACTTCAGAAAGTTGTTCTTGGGGCAATTTTGAGTTAAGAATTGCTGCATCAACCTGGGCTAATTTCTCGTCTATTATGCTCAGGTTCTGTAGGGAATGGCAGCAGATTAGAGACTGGTATCGCAAAATTTTATCCCCTGCCACCACCACCAGGCCGTTTATTTTTAAATCCCCTTGTAAAACTGTAGAGATATATCGGCAGGACAGTAAATAGTGATCCTACTCTGGTACTCTGTATGGAATTTCAGAGAGAGAGATGATGATGCCACTGATTCATGGGGTTATCTTTAATTTAACAAGAAACACTTTACTTACCTCTCTATTCAGTTTGCACGAAAATTAATGTTTAAAAGACTGATAATATATTCACGAAATTTTCTTCTTAAAATTTAATAAGTCTATCTATCTATCTATTGCCAGACGCCTCAATCCCGTTTGGGGTGGCCACAAACAAATCGCCTCCAAGTCGCCCTGTCCCCCGCCATTTCACTGCCCTGCTCCCAACTCACATCCCCCTCTCTCATATACCTCTCCACCCCATCCCTCCATCTCATCCTCGGCCTCCCCCTCCCTCTTCCCCCCTCCACCTCACTCACATACACTCTCTTCGTCAGTCTTTCACCCTCCATCCTCTCCACATGGCCAAACCACCTCAGTGTGTTCCTCATAACGCTTCCTATCACATCCACACCACAACGCTCCTTTATATCCTCATTCGTCAGCCTGTCTCTCCATGTGACTCCACAGGCTCCTCTTAAATAACTCATTTCCACTGCTCTCACTCTTGACTTGTGTCCTTCCAACAACGTCCAAGCTTCACTTGCATACGTTAGAGTTGGTATCACAATACTGTCATGTAGTAACTTTTTCACTTCCATGCTCACTTCCCTGTTTCTTATCACTGCTTTCAAAGAACCAGCAACCTTTCTTCCCTGCTGTACCCTTTCAAGCACTTCACCCTCCAAACCTCCATCCTTACTCATCACACTACCCAAGTACTTAAACGTACTCACATTTTCCAATTCCTCACCATCCAACCTCGCTGTCCATTCACTGACTTCACCTCTCTCAGAGACCATCACTTTACTCTTCGCTACATTCACCTTTAGATTCCGTTTCTTACACACTCTCCCAAACTCATCCACCAAGCCTTGGAGCTCCCCTTCGTCTTCACTCAACAACACAGTATCATCTGCAAACAACAGTACAGGGAGTTTCCAAACACTATCCTCTCTTACCAGGGCCACTCCAACATCCACTACCCTACCTTGTACCTCTTTTATTACCCCATCCATGTACAGATTGAACAACCATGGAGACATGACACATCCCTGTTTCAACCCAACCTTCAAAGAGAAAAATTCACTTAGTTCACCATCCACACGCACTGCAGCCTTTGCACAATCGTACATACTCTTCACAGCATTCAACAACTTCCCATCTACTTCATATATTCTTAACACTTTCCACAATCCTTGTCTATCCACCCTGTCATGTGCTTTCTCCAAATCCATGAAAGCCGCATACAACTTCTTTCCCTTCTCTAGAAACTTTTCCACTAAAGATCTAAGAATGAATATCTGATCTACACAACCTCTTCCCTTCCTAAAGCCTCCCTGTTCTTCTCCAACTAATTTCTCTGTTCTTTCTCTAACTCTGTCAATAAGTATCCTACCATACACTTTTCCTATTATACTAAGAAGACAGATGCCCCTATGATTACCACACACTTCTTTTTCCCCTTTTCCTTTGTACAAGGGAATAATTATACCTGACTTCCAATCCTCTGGGACTCTACCTTCCTCGCAGGCCAATCTGCACATCTTCCACATCCATTCTACTACTATCTCTACCCCATGGTTCAGCATTTCACCACACATTCCATCAATTCCTGGGGCTTTCCCCGATTTAACTTTCTTCATTGCTTCCACAACTTCTATCCTACTGATTTCTTCCTGTCTTCTCACCTCTCTCCTTCTCCCAGCCATTCCCCAGCCACTTATACTCGCATTACTTCCATCCTCTATGTTCTCTATGTTAATAAGTAAATGTTTAATTTGAAGTGTGACGTCACTGGTGCATTGTGGGAGCAACGTTGAGAGATGCTGGAGATGAGTGAAGATTTTATTCTTTACGGTGTTAGTCTACTTCTTATTATGGTAATTCTTATGCCCATGTGTTTATCAGTGTTTGCTGTCATTATCGAGAGGTGTAGTCGGTTGATGTAAGTTGTAATTATTAGCTATAAGGATGATATACGGCGGTGTGTATCTCCAGGTGACCAAGATGTCCCTTTAAACTCGAGTAAGCAGTGCTACTTAAATCCCCCGATATTCACACCATCTGTTTAGGTTTTAAGGTCGAATGTGATCCTGTACATGGGCAGGCATAGTAGGTTAATTGGCTGGAAAAAATGAGGGGATGTGTGTAAAAACTAATGGGTAGTTTGTTTACATCGGGGATATAAACTCCGCGAGTCCCTTTAACTCTTGCAATCCCTGTGATGCCCTTTTCAGTTTATTCATAGTGCCAGAAGGCAAATTTATTCAACTTATGCAAAGTCTCTGCTATTGCAGGAGTTCAGTGAGGCTGTGCCTAACCCCTACACTTCCAGAAGTCTATACAAAGCTAAATATAATCATGAGATGGCATGAAAAAAAAAAAAAAAATCCCTGCTCTGTGAGTTAAACTAGTGAAGACTGAAGGTATTAACATGTGTAGGAGAGACACTGGATAAAGCCTGATTGGAGATATAGTATATTGAACTGGAAGGACTGCATACCTTACATCCTTCATTAGCCATTGCTGCTACCTTTAAATAAGAATTATCATACTGAAGGTAATTACTAGCAGCCTTCATTAACATATTACTGTACTGTAATTAGGAGAGAGGTTTCATAAGTTGATTGGAAGTCAGGAGACAGCAGGAATATACCATTACTGTTGAGGGGGATGAATTTGTGTGTAGGCTATGATATAGGAAGCATATCTCAGAATATGGATGTACAAGGTTAATCATATCTTGTATAGTACTTACACTTTCAGATTTGATAGCTTTTCCTTTTGTAATCTTTACTGAATGATGCAATCAGTTCATGATTACACATTATATAATCTCAGACTTCATCTGTGTCATTGTAGTTGGCTCACCTTGACAAATTTTAGTCCTTCTGCTGCTTAGTTCCTGTATCTAAGTGGCAGAATAAGACAGTATTATGGTTTTGCATCCTCCCCATAGATCTTCATTGTGATTTGCATGATAATCTAGTCTTTATCTCTAGAAACAGCTCAGCATTCAAGGTGGAGAGATGCCAGGTTTTTGTCAGTTTAGGGTGGACATGTAGTCTATATGGTTTGTCTTTATTGTTTTATGTCTTCATTATTATTATTATTTTTTTTTTTTTACTGTGGATCAAATTTAGCGATTCATCTCTTCCGTTTATAAATCGGTACAACAGATAGGCTTTCATTCTCAGAGTATGACCAATGAGTACTGTACTGTCTTCCTGTGCAGTGTATATTTTGTCATTTGTACTCTCATTATAAGTTTCATTAAAGAATTTGTATCATATGTTTAGTTTCTGTGTCACTCAGTGTGTTAAGTTTATGTAATATATGGTTAATCGTTTAAGTCCTGCCGTTGGATAGCAGTCTAAGTTCCAGTTTTTACTTTCTCCCTTTATATAAGTAGCAACTGCTCTATATTCTTTCCATAGCACTTGTTCATGATTAGCATTAAACTGCAGGCTTAGGTATTCCAAGTAGCTCAGGAAATTTCGAGATATCTCCTCCTAAAGCGACATTAATAGGTACATGACAATTTAGTTTAGTCTATGCATGTTGTCCAATTTCCCATTTTTTGTAAACATGTAAAGAAATAAAATACAGTAGAAGTTTTAGCCGCTATCCTTGTGGGGCCGCAGTGGCATGGTCAGCATGGTGCTGGCCTGCTAATCAGGAAGACCCGGGTTCAAGTCCCGGTGTGATAGAGGTTTCTTTAAAATGTGGCTGAGGGAAGTTTGCGTAGCAGGCTTTCCTTAAAACCACAAGGCCCCATACTTACACTTCAGCTCACATACACCAAGACACTTACACACACTACTACATACATACACACATCAAGACGCACACACACACACTACTACATACATACACACATCAAGACGCGCACACACACACTACTACATACACACACAAGACACGTACACAGCCACCTTCACTCAGTAGACACACCACACACACACAAGACACGTACACAGCCACCTTCACACAGTAGATACACCACACACACAAGACACCTTCACACAGTAGACACACCACACATACACACACAGAAGGGGGGACAGACACACCACAGGCAGACACAGAGGGGTATATACAAAACACAGGGAGTGAGAGAGAAGGGGGTTTTATTAAAAAGTCCAATTTTGGTATACCTCCTGTGGCAAAATTGATATAGGCCCTTTAATATTTTTTGGATATTTTCATTTAGTGCCCCCCAGGCCCCAGACCCACTCGGCTGAACCAATTGTCTGGCGTCAGCTGGAACATGATGCTAGAGTTATGTCGGTCGTGAGGGGGTTAATGGTGACAGTATTGACACTGTCAGGCTCCTATGACTCACTCAGTCGAATAAAATCGTCTGAGTCAGCTGACATGGGGTACTAGAGTTGTCCCAAGCACCAGAGGGTTAAGAATCTTAACCCCCCAGAGGGGGGGGTTAAGATTAGTACCCCATGTCAGCTGACTCAGACGATTTTATTCGACTGAGTGAGTCATAGGAGCCTGACAGTGTCAATACTGTCACCATTAACCCCCTCACGACCGACATAACTCTAGCATCATGTTCCAGCTGACGCCAGACAATTTGGTTCAACCAAATTGTCTGGCGTCAGCTGGAACATGATATACCAGAGTTATGCCGGTCATGCGGGGGTTATTGGTGAGTGTAGTAACTGTCAGGCTCCTATGACTCACTCAGCCGAAAAAAAACGTCTGTCAGCTGGAATGGAATACTAGAGTTGTCCCAAGCACTAGAGGGTTAGGATTTTAACCCCCTGAGTGATGCTCGGGACAACTCTAGTACCCCATTTCAGCTGACTCAGACGATTTTATTCGACTGAGTGAGTCATAGGAGTCTGACAGTGTCAATACCGTCACCATTAACCCCCTCACGACCGACATAACTCTAGCATCATGTTCCAGCTGACGCCAGACAATTTGGTTCAGCCGAGACAGGATCCTAGGATCCTGAGAGACACTATAACAGCGGTTCCCAACCTGAGAGCCATGGCCCCCATGGGACATTGACTGGGGGGCCATGGGCCTTATTGGTAATATAAGATATTATAAGTTATTTGGTCTGGGTAAAACCTGACAGAAATCAAGTATGAAATATACCTTACTGTGCTAGTTTAGCCTTAAGTATATTGGGGTAATTACCGTTTTCTGCACAATATCAAATATTAAAAATATATAAATATACGATCTGAGTTATATAGGGGCCATGGAGCTTCTCATAATTTTCTCGGGGGGCCACAGGACCAAAAAGGTTGGGAACCACTGCACTATAACATCACAAACAAAATACAAAATGCCTTCCTTCCATCCTGAACGTACTATAATTCATTTACATTAAGTAAGCTCGTATTTTCGTATTTTTGCAGCTTATTTCATGTATCTTAGTTAAAAGAAAAAATACTACGAGCCGGTGAATAAAACCAACACTTGTAGACGAAGAATATAATTACCAAACAGTTTCGGTGGACACTGCCACCATCTTCAGTGGTCAAGATAGTGAGAGGGAGTGACATACTGACACTACAAGGGTTCCTTTTTATGCCTGTGTGTGTGTGGAAGGGTGGGGTAAAGGTGAGGTGGGGTGGGGTAGATTGTGCGGGGATTAACCCAAGGGGGATTTTGGGGGGACATTACCGGACAGGTCATGTCGTAGCAGGAAGGGGCATGTCTCTTCCTGCTACGATACAGGTAAGGTCAGATAGGAATTACACCTGACCTGTCCGGTAATGTCCCCCCCAAAATACCCCTTGGGTTAATCCCCACTTACAATCTACCCCACCCCACCTCACCTTTACCCCACCCATACAGCAACGACACAGGTAAGGTCAGATAGGAATTACACCAGACCGGTCCGGTAATGTGCCCCCCCAAAATCCCCCGTGGGTTAATCCCCGCCTACAATCTACCCCACCCCACCTCACCTTTACCCCACCCTTTCACACACACACAGGCATAAAAAGGAACCCTTGTATAATCAGTATGTCACTCCCTCTCACTATCTTGACCACTGAAGATGGTGGCAGTGTCCACCGAAACTGTTTGGTAATTATATTCTTCGTCTACAAGTGTGGGTTTTATTCACCGTCTTTGATTATCACGCAAGAGTGATTCATCCAGCCAATACTACGAGCTCTGTATCTTTTCATAGCCCTTCTTCGTGACTAGCATCGTATTCTAGTTATCTATAGTTACAACTGAGCATTCAAGTTGGAGGGATCACAACTTTAAGCAATTACAGTAAACAAACAAACAAAAAGCAAGTGTCGTCCTCTTGACCTCTCGTCTTCGCAAGAATGCAGCTGTGACGCCATCTTGTGCGTGGAATGCGTGAAGTGCAGGCTCTTGAGTGGAAGGAGCACGGAGCCACGGGAGACTTAATAATATTCGCTAGTCAGCCAGTCTAGAAGCCTGGGACATTTGCCTGAAATAATAATAATAATAATAATAATAATAATAGAAATAACAACAAAACCAGTCTTATACATAATTCAATATCTTAGTCACTCGATCTGCCCATTCCGCCCCTTCAGTAAGAGGACGCATTTCTGTAAGCTATTTTTTCTAACATGGGAGGTTCGATACGTTTGATTAAGCCTATCCATAAGACTCCTAAAGCTGAGTAAATGCCTCTGAAAGTTGCAAAATATAAAATATAAAACGTCTATATGATATAAAAACCTTTGTTCACCTCCGGGACTCGATTTGTGGCGCCTAGACCAAGTGCTGACGTCATGTTTACACTTTGCTACCTTTAGACGATTTCCTGGAGCTTAAAGAAACCCTCTCGGGATGATGGGACAGACACAATAACCCCTTCAGACAGAGAATGACTTAGTTACTTTGTTCTAGGTAACCGGACGATTTTATTCAGCTTAGGAGATCCCCTCGTAGTGAAGGGGTTGATGGTGACACTATCTAACCCCTCCAGTACGAAATTTCTCTCCAGAGTTGAAGAAAATCGTCTGGAGGAAGAAAGATGAAAATCGAAAAAAGTGTTAATGTGGCGCGGTGTTGCTCCCGTAGTAGGGAAAAGCTACACGTACGATAGCAGGGGCTCTTTTCCCTGGTACGTACTCTGGCCGTAGCCGGGAGCTGATCTTTCCGACCAGAAGCAACTGAAGGGCGTACAAGGCCGCTCCTTCCCCGCCACGTATAGAGACTGTCGGCGCGGTGTTGCTCCTGTAGGGGAGAACAGCAGGAGAGGGATGCACTGGGGCAACTCTCTCTCTGGGGTGTACTAAGGCCGGAGCCTTGGGTCGCCTTACCCTCGTACACTTTATTAGGCCGTAGTCTTGGGCCTCCTGCCCTTGGGCCTCCTGCCCTAGAGGGTGTAACAATTGCCGTCAATACGGTGTTACCTGGGACTGAAGCTAGTTCAGTCCCACCCCTTTTCTGACGATGGTTGTCCCGCCTGCAAGGTAGTTGCCTTTCCCTGGTCACCTGGTGTAGGGGCAGTTGCGGGGGTCAGGGGCTCAGGATTTTAGTGTCCTGGTGACCCTCTTGATCGGGGTCACTAACCCCAATGTTGTATCCTCCTGGGGTGGTGGTGCGTTGGCGGCCCGGTGGTGGGGTGGGGGGTGGTGAGGTGGCGGGCACGGCGGGCATTTTACCACCCTCCGCTTTGTAAAAGTCACGACCCTGTGACTGGAGGTGGTAGGTGGTGGAGGTGGATGTCTGGTGGGCCGGGGTGAGGTGTTGGAGGAGGCTGACCCAGTGGGTGGTGAAGGTGTTGGGCTCCTGATGGGGGTTGAGAGTGAGCCGGAGGGAGGATGGGTGGTCAGTCCGGCGTAGGAGGCGGAGAAGGTGGGGGGTCCCTCGGATTCTGACAGGTGGGCGGTCGTGGTGGCGCTATAGCACCCTCTCAATTTTCGTCTCTGGTTGTGGTGGTACGGTGGTGGTGGTGGTTGTTTCCGCGGCGGTGAAGGTGGGAGTTGGTGATGGGTGGTGTGGTGCAGTGTTGGTGGTGGGCGTAGCGGGCGGTGATTGAGAGTGGTGGGTTGGAGGAGGTGGGGTAGCCGGAGGAGATGCAGGCGGAGGTGAGGTTGGTGAAGGATCAGAATCGGAGGAAGGTGGTGGTGGGTCAGGTAAGGGTGAAGTGGGGGAAGGGGTTTGTGGGTATGGTGAGGTTGAGGGTGGGGTGGGGGAGGTGAGCGAGGAAAGAGAGGCAGGTGAGAGTGAGGAGGAGGATGGTGTGATAGGGAAGGCGAATGAGTTGGCTGTGTTGGCGGGAAAATGAGTGGCGGGGATGTGATGGTGGTGGGTGGTTTGGGGTGGTTGGTGGTTGGGAGTAGACAGGAGGAGGCGGTTTTGGGAAGTAGGTTAGGGGAAGATGAGGTAAGGGTTCTAGGAGGTCTGTGAAGGGGGTGGCAGGCTTTGTGTTGGGGAGGAATAGGAAGGGGGAGGCGGTAGTAGTGGAGAAAGTGGTGTGTGAGGTGGGAAGGTTAGGAATAGGGGTAGGAATAGGGAGGTCAATATAGAAGAGATAGTGAGAGGAAAGGAAAACGAAATCTGACGTTTCCCCCTGTCGTGGACTGGGGGAGATGTGAGGTGGCCCTCGTCATTACGGTGGGATGCGGGGCAGTTGGGGACGCCTTCTGTGCCTTCCTCGTCTTGCATTCCTGCTTTGAGGCTTGCGGCAATCCGCGTATGGTGGGGAGGCTTGTAAGCGCTCTTGTGTTGTTTTGCTGCGCCGGGCAACTTTTAGCTGTTCACGAATGTCGTGGATTGGGCACTCAGGGCAGCAAGGAGAAAATTCCCACGGATTTACAGGGATGAGATCCGTGGGGAATTGCTTGATGTTCCCGATGCGTTTGGGGGAGGAGTGGACGGCTAGAAGGCGCCTTATTAGGTTGATTTCTTTATCCAGGTCTCCCGTCGGTTCATGTATTATGAAGTGGTTTTTAATGAAACCGGGGAGGGTCCTGAGGAGTTTGTGGAATATGAGTTGTTCCCGGGTTTTTGCGTCTGTGCCCGGGTACGCAGCGGTGACGGAGTAGTCCACCCTTCCCTCAATTGCTGCTTTTTCTCTCACATCTTCTATTCCCTCCTTCTTTTCGTTCAGTACTCCCTTTTTCTTTTATTTCCTCCATTCCCTCTTTCCTTTCCTCCATCACTCCCTCACTTTTTAACTTCCAATACTTCCTCCCTCCTTCCACTATTCCTTCACTCCGTTACTCCCTAACTCCATTCCTTCATCCTTCTATGCATTCTCTCCCTCCCTCCGTTATACCCTCTCTCCCTCCACTCATCCATCATTCTCTCCATTCCTCCACTCCCTGCCGCCTTTCACTGCTCCCTAATTCTTTCCATTCATCCACTCCCTCCATCCCTCCAAGTATTCCCTCCCTCACTCCTTCCATCCAACTATCTATCCTTCTAGCGAATCCCTCCACTCTCCCGTAACCGCAGCCCATCTTTTCCTTCCTCGCTCTCCATTTTCTCTTTCTCTTCTACCAACTTTCCCTCAAGGTTTTCCTCCATCCCCTATTCTTCTTGCC
Source organism: Coenobita brevimanus (assembly GCF_032717465.1). Lineage (NCBI taxonomy): Eukaryota > Metazoa > Arthropoda > Malacostraca > Decapoda > Coenobitidae > Coenobita > Coenobita brevimanus. The sequence goes on along the minus strand of NW_027643711.1, from coordinate 239,372 downwards.
TCCCTCCCTCCACTAGCTGTCCTTCTCTCCCACTTCTCCTCCTACTTTCCTCTCCCTCCAATTTCCCTCACCCGTTCCCTCAATTTTTCTAACTCTCAGTCAATTACCTACTTTCCTTCCTCTGCCCCTCCATCCCTTCCTCTCCATCCCTCCATCCTGCCCTCCCGTTTTTCCCTTCCTCCATTTTCTCTCACTCTTCCTCATATCTACCTATCTATCCCTTCAGCTATACCCTCACTCCCTTCCTTTGAAAACCATTATTTTATACTCTCTCTCTCTCTCTCTCTCTCTCTCTCTCTCTCTCTCTCTCTCTCTCTTTTCATTAGTACAGATATTACCTCCCTCCATCTTCCACCTGCTCCTCCTTCTCCTTCTCCTTTCTTCCCCCATTCTGCTGTCCATCTCTCCATTTCTGCTCCTCCTCCTCCCTCACTTTTCTCTCTCCCTCCTCCTCATTCTCCACTTCTCTCTTCCTCCATCCCTAACTCCCTTTCTAATTTTTTCATCCTCCCTCCTCTTCTTCCACTTTCTAACTCCCTCCTCCACCTCTTCCTCCTCTTCTCTTCTCTCTCCATACCTTCTACTCTCTTCCTTTCTTCGCTCACGTCGTTTACTTCATTCGCAAATACTGTATCTCCCTTCCTTCTCGCCCAATCACTTTTCTCTCTCTCCCGTTCCTCCCTACCGCTTCTCCCTCTCTCCCGTCTTGCTCTCCTTCTCTGCCTTCCACATTTTCTCCTTCATTTCTTCCTTTCTCCTTTCCTTCTCGCTTCCCCTCCCTCCATCTCTACCCCGACTCCAAATCACGGCTTTCATTTTTTTTTCCTCCAATCCATCTCTCTCTCTCTCTCTCTCTCTCTCTCTCTCTCTCTCTCTCTCTCTCTCTCTCTCGTTAACTGTTACATCCCCATTAACTAGTAGAAATGTTAATTATACAATGAAAACACTTTAACCATAATATGATCAGCTGAAAGTTCTGGGGGCGAAGCTGTATAACATTATATTACCTCAGAAAAAAAGCAGTATACCCTAAAAGAAAGCGGAAGTCACCTTCGGCCGCCCGTTTATCTCCCACCTGACGTCATCAGAATGTGCGCACGAAGTGACCTTCTCTCCTTGGACCTTGGCCTGGATGAAGGTGTCATCGAGGCTTCCGTCGTATGTGAGGGCGTCTAGTTGCGATAAGGCTACAACTGTGCCCAGAGATGGCGTCGCTGCCTGTTTCACAATTTGTTTGAATTGATCCCATTTTAGTCTCGGGACGATTTTCGGAGTGACAGTGGCGATTATTTTACCCAGGTTAGGTAATGTGACTGCAATCTTTTCTTTGTCTGAGTCGAACCCTATGTCTAAGAGGAGTTTAACCATATCCAAGTACTCATCAATGTTACATTGGTCCGGGTTGAATTTCGGCAATTGAATGTGATGTTTGGCTGCCATTGTACAAGTTTCCTTTTATCGTTCCTCCGTGCTTTTACTCGGATCCAGAACCACCGCTTGCCACCAGTGTTATGCTGGTGTTTTTAAGGCGACTTCTCGTCCTAAAAACACTAGCGACTGAAGCGGGGTCCTCTTTCTAGACCGGAAGTAAAGCACCAACAAAGGAACAGGACATAAAAACCAGGCAGTACACCTTAACACATCTATAACCTTAATTCTAACCGTTACAATACAACACAGAGTGATATTTGAGATACAGGGGAACAGAGACACAGAGTTAACATTCAGCACCACAAAATATAGTTACACTCAGTGCACACTACAATGCTCATACAGGGATATCTTGAATTATATATGGTACTGTCTATGTGTCACTTTTAGGCAGGATATACACTGAACTGATCACAAAGGGGATAAACAAGACTGGGAGTTTGTAGGGGAAATATTACTATAAATAAGACAGGGTGCGGATAGCGACACTTGACACAGTCACCTGGTCACGGCGACACTCACACTCAGGCGACTTTGATGAATGGTCGTGGAGAAGGAAGACGTGTTTCTAAGCTCTCCTCTAGCTGCAGGGTTGCCTCACCGGCGTTAGCTTTTTCCTTTTACTCGCCACTAGGGCGTTTTTCAATAAAGTTAGGTTAGCTAGACCTCATTTTCCTCCCTGGCCTTAGTAGATATAGTAGGTGTCTATATCTAATTACTGAGATTGCCTTTGCTTACTCACCTCTGGAGTGTACCCCCCACTGATCGCTCTGGGGTGAGTGACACACAGGCGCGTGCTCCCGAGAGTGGTTTGAGAGGGTAATCTCAGACTAGGTGTGTTTTCCCCAGGCAATTTCTCCCTTGGTTGTTTTTCTCTTTCTTCCCACTTCCCCCTCACGGGGGAAGTGGTAACTATGGCGGACGCCACTACTGCCTCCCCCCCCTTCAGGGGGGGAGGTAGTCCTGACCGACCCCCGACTGCTGCACGGACGGACTGCCCCCAGACTGAACGGCCCCAGACACGTATCCGTCTTGACATTAACATACACAACGCCGAGTTTGTCATGATTCATGCGGTTAGTTCCACTCCCCTGTCCAGCCTCAATCCCTTCATCATCAAGAAGATGGTTGATGGGTGTGCAGGAGAGGTGGAGACCTGCTCGTAAAAACCAAGAATTCAGCTCAGGTCAAGGATTTCCTTAAACTGAGGAAGTTCCACTGTCACGATGTCCAAAAAACGATCCCGCACGCCATGAATTCCTGCAAGGGTGTTATCACCTGCAGGGATCTTGTGCTTATGGAGGAGGAAGAAATCGTACAGGAACTTGCTTAGCAAGATGTAATAGAGGCCAGATTCATCACAAGATTTTCGGAAGGCATAAGGACGAAGACCGCAACAGTTGTTTTGACTTTTGGAAAGGTATCTCTCCCAACCAATGTGAAAGTTGGATATGAAATAGTAAATGTCAGACCATACATCCCGAACCCCCTTCGTTGTGCAAAGTGTCAACTCTATGGACACCACGAAAAGGCTTGTCGGGCTTCCAACATTGTGTGTGGCAAGTGCGCGACTGTAGGTCACTCTGCAGACAACTGTACATCCGAGACTGAGTGCTGCTTTCACTGCAAGGATGCTCACTCCACTTCCTCAAGGGCTTGTCCCAAGTGGAAGGAGGAGAAAGAGGTCTGCACAGTGAAGGCAACTGAGGGCATTTCCTTTTACGATGCAAGGAAGAAGGTGAAGGAGTTGCATGCAACTCCCAAGCCTAATATCTCCCATGCATCGGCGGTTGTGTCCCGTCCCGTGATGTGCACCGTTGAGACACAGACTGACCTAACATTCGCCCCTCATGCCCCACGCCCTACCTCTCGGTCTAAGCCTCCTGTACGTTCCAACTCTCTGACAGACATCCCTGTTGCCACTTCATACTCTCAGGCTGCCACTGCTCCTTCGCAGTCAGTGCGGCCAAAACAGAAGCCTGACAAGTCAGATAAAATTAACTTGACCACCCTCACCAAACAGTCACGTCCTCATGTCCTTCCTGCTCCTAGTCCAGCGAGCGAGAGAAAGAATAGCTCTTCCTCGATGGATTCTGGGAGCCTTGTTATTGACGAGAATATGGAGATCTCCACGAGCAAGCACCGGGAAAGGTCCCCCGGTAGCCACTCGCCTGGTGGCGGGCGGCATAACAAAACTAAGAGCACTGGCCACCCTCGTAAATCTTAAACCGTCGCTTTCACTGTATTACAGTGGAATTGTAGAGGTGTCGGGAATAAGTTACCAAATATAGCAATCTTGCTGTCAATACACAGGCCAGACGTTATTTGTTTACAGGAGACGCGCCTGGAGGATCACCCTGATCCTCCACAGTTAAAACACTACCACTCGTATAGAAGATATGAAGGTCACGGAGTCGCCATATACACCCACAAATCACACCCACAAACGGAAGTGATTCTAAATTCTACTCTGGAAGCTGTCGCGTGCAGAGTAAAATTTAATAACACGTATCTGTCTATTTGCTCTCTGTACTGTACTCCACACGGCCCCATTGATAGTGATGCTTTAAATTCACTACTATCCATTTCATGGACCGTGTATCATGGTTTTTCTCAGATATCTTTCAAACTAATCAATTGATCGGTATGATACTTTGACACAGTGTACATGACACCTCCCGCTAATTTTTGGTAATATACGGCATTGCCAAGTGGTGTTAGTGAAGGCGTTTACTCTTGACGTTTAAAGGCAAAGTCGCGTGAGCCCTGCAGGGCTAATCTACACAAACGAACGTCCGCTACCCCCATCTCCTTCCTCTCCCTCCCTCTCTCCCTCCCTCCCTCTGTCTCACTGTTTCACTCTCTCTCTCTCTCAGCAGTCCCCCCAGTACCTGTATGTAACATACAATATGCAATAAAATACCGTTTACCATTATATTATTCAGTAGTAGCAGATAACTGGAAAGTTCTTAATGAAAAGGATATAGCGTGGTCTGACCTAACGACCATAATAGGCTATTGGTTAAGTTTTCCCAACGAGGGTGTCAGGTGCGGGGTTGTCTGTCGGCTGCAGCACTTGTAGTATACCTACTGACTGCATCAGGCTAGTGAAGGACACGGATGCCTCATCGCTGTCATGGCCGCCATGTTACTGTGTCCGCGTCGTTGCAGAAATGCAATTGCACTCCGACTCCTAACCATATACAGAATGGAGAAAGCTGACAATAGATTAAGGATTAATCTCAATAGGTAAGTGAATCTTTAAGTGTATAAATACATAACAACACACTCACACGCAAAAAGCACACACATATTGGTCACTCAATCAATCAATGCATCTATCTCCCTATCAAATTATCTATTACTTTGTCTCTATCTCACCCGTAGTATACAAAACGGTGGCTCACCATTATCCATTCAATAATTGCTACACTCGTTGTAGTAAATAGGTTGTTATCTATTGAAAGTATATATTTATGAAAACACAACAACAGTATTGTGACATTCTTTAATATTTCACGAATGCTTTACAGACTATGTTATTGTTTTTAACTGCATGCTTCTGTATGTATTCTACAATTGTAGTTTTTCCTGCACAGGCCTTATGATCGCGTAGCAGATGTCATGGGAATGACGGTGGCAGCAGTGCGTGCACTTGTACACCGCAACCCGGGTTCTCGCAGTGGTACACGAACACCACCACCTGGGACAGACACTCCCCCTGCAACACCACCAGGCACACCGACACCCACCTCCACACCACGTCTCTTTGACAATTTTGCCATTGGTGCCATACGCCGCCATGTACATGGTGAATTTGCTAAGAAACATACTTTCACCATTAGCACGTTGACAGACGACTTACGGAAAAAGTACATCATCCCTAGTGAAACCTCAGACACAGCGGTGTGGCGATTACTACACAGCATGGGGTTGCGCTATAAGACCTCACAGAGGAAAATGTATGTACGCAAGGAGTCACTTGATATTGTGTGCTGGCGCATTGGCACTCTCCGATCACTCAGGGAATGTCGGAAGGAGGGGAGACGAGTGGTATACGTTGATGAGACATGGTTCACCACGAGGATGCATCCCAGCAAGGAGTGGGTGGACACCTCACAGCCTGCGACCAGTGCCGCCTACAGTCGTCAGGTCCCGCCTGGAGAGGGTGAGCGCTTTGTGGTTGTTGCTGCGGGCACAGCTGACGGTTTTGCTGACGATGCATTCTTGTGCTTCCCAGCAAAAAACAAAAGTGGTGACTATCACGACGAAATGAACAGTAATCTCTTCCTCCGCTGGCTGACGTCGCAGCTCCTTCCAGCCTTGCCTGAGCCATCAGTGCTGGTGCTTGACAATGCGCCATACCACAACCAGCTGAGTGAGGAAAGTCGCTGCCCTACCACCTCCACCATCAAAGCAGGCATCGTGGAATGGTTGACGTGCCGCCAGATACCATTCCCACCACACGCCACACGCCACACGCCCTGAGTTGTTGCAGATCTGTAAGCAGAACCGGCCACAACCGCTGTACCAGATTGATGACGTCATCCGTGTATGGGGTCATGAAGTCGTCCGACTGCCACCAGCTCATCCTGATCTCAACGCCATTGAGCAGGTCTGGGGTTCAATGAAAAAACATGTGCGTTCCTCACTGCAGCGGTTCACTCGGGCAGATCTGCAGGCCAGGATAGAGGAAGCCAAGCTTAGCGCAACAAGGGAGGTGTGGGAAGGTGCAGTGAGACGGTCCAGAGCCTTCGAGGATGAGTACTGGTGCACGGATAACATCCATAAGCGTGTAGATCCCGTAATTATCAACATCGAGAGTGATTCCGAGGATGATTTGTTCCTTGATAGTGACGAAGACTGTGAATAAACTTTCTGTAATATGCTCAGTTGTTTGCATCACTTTTCTACCTATTATGATATTTATTATGAGAGAGAGAGAGAGAGAGAGAGAGAGAGAATTTCATAAATCCATTACGGCCCTATTATGTTGTGTTGATTATATACCGTACCGTACTGGTTTGTAAGTTAAACTGTGTGATTTAATTTTGGATACCTTATCTTACCTGCTCGTAGTAAACACGTCGATATGGGGGTAAAGGAATTAAGAGATCGTGATAGTAGGCACATTATATTGGGTGAATAAGGTGACGGTCATACGCTCTTTAGTCAACTCCCGTTTATATAACTTCAGGACATACAATAACAATGATTAAATGAACACAGACTCTACAAACACCAACATCCTGTATTTATGATACCCGATACTAATCATTATAACATGATAGAGTGGACAGAGGGGGGGGGACACGGGAAGGCCAGCAGGAATGAGGGTTGAGGGGGGAAGTGAGGAGGGGGAGGGGGGAAATGAGGAGGGGGAAGGGAGAGGGGGGAGAGGGAGGGAGGGAGAGGAAGGGGATGGGGGGTAGCGGACGTTCGATTGTGTTTTTATGTGGGATATTCTCCCCACAGCATGGTGGGGAACGGGCAAACAAAAGAGCCCGTCAGGGAGATAGGCGAAAATGGCTCCAAAAATGGAGCATAGCAGGGACGAAGACTGGCAGACAGGGCAAGGGCGGCAGAGGAAGGGAACGAGGCGATGGTAGAGGCAACCCGATGATCAACGAGGCGAGGGGGAGAGCGGTAGACAGGACGGCGCCGATGGAGAGGGCGCCGGCATGCTCAGGTGGAAAGCCCCAAACGACTCGGTGGTGGTTCGCGGCCGGCTGCTCTGATGTTAACAGAGGGCAGAGAGGGACGAGAGCGCGATGGACAGAACGGCGCCGATGGTAAGGGCGCCGAAGCTCAGGTCGAAAGTCCCGAACTCTGCCCTCAACCCCCATCTGACTCGCTCCAGCTCTCCACAGCAGCAGGTGGAAGCGTAAAGGGAAGGCCCAGTCCAGATGTACACGAAGGGCACAACCCCGGTCAAGGTAGTGGCGGAGGAATGGCGGTCGGCCATGGAAAGGGCGGACGGCCTACATCTCCTGGTGGGCTGACCAGGGCACTCCCGAAGGTGGAAAGGACAGGCCTGACCCTCAGCTGAAACGGCTGCTGTGGAGAGCTGGTCCCGCCGGGAACAGCGGTGGAGGTGTTGCCTCGGCGAGAGGTGGACTGCGAGTGTCGATTGTGTTGATTATTCTGGCGACTCACGCGACTTTGCCTTTAAACGTCAAGAGTAAACGCCTTCAGTAACACCACTTGGCAATGCCGTATATTACTAAAAATTAGCGGGAGGTGTCATGTACACTGTGTCAAAGTATCATACCGATCAATTGATTAGTTTGAAAGATATTTGAGAAAAACCATGATACACGGTCCATGAAATGGATAGTAGTTGAACATCTACCTGGGAATAAGTTAGTGTTGGGCGACTTTAACGCCCATCACTATCAATGGGGTAGCTTGAGGATTGATGGTCGTGGGGAGCAAGTAGCCGACCTAATACTACAGTCCAACCTCTGTCTTCTGAACGATGGTAGAGCGACTCGTGTAGATGATCGTACTGGTAACTTTTCGGCCATTGACTTATCTTTGGCCTCCCCTGGTATACATCAAGATTTCTCATGGGACCCTTACGACGACTCCTTGGGAAGTGATCATTTACCCATCTGTCTTTCTTATACACGCGACATCATTTCGGACACTCCACCTCCAAAATTTAACTATAAGAAAGCAGATTGGGGATCCTTCTCAAGGATCGCCAATTTAGATATATCTGGGGAGACCATAGATGTTAAGGTCGAAAATATACCTACTTCCATATTACACGCAGCTGAGGCTGCTATTCCCAAGACTTCTACAGTTCAGGCGAAGCATAGAGCACATTGGTGGACGCCGGACTGCCGACAAGCATTAAGAAAACGCAATAGGAGATACAGGATTTTTGATAGTCAGCCCACTGAGAAAAATTTTATTGCATACAAACGGGCACGGGCTGAGGCAAGGAGAATAATAAGAAGGGCGAAACGTGACTCCTGGCGGTCCTTTGTGTCCACGGTGACTCGTACAACACCATTACGTAAAGTCTGGTCCACTATAAGAATATTAAATAATAAAGGCCCATACATACGTATCACCACCCTGCGGGTTAATAATAACATCTATGACGAGCCCGTGGACAGTACTAAGAGGAAACTACTCATCACACACACACACACACACACACACACACACACACACACACACACAGACCTGATTGGGATTATAAGTTAGGAAATAAAACCCTATACACATCAGAAAGAGAGAAAGACCTAGGTGTGATTATCAATAACAAACTATCTCCGGCTGACCACATCAGCGAGAAGGTACGGAACATGTATACACTGCTTGCAAATATGAGAATAGCATTCACATACATAAATGAAGACATGCTAAGAAGGATAATAACATCATTCATTAGACCAACCCTGGAATATGCATCAGTAGTCTGGAGTCCTCATCTCAAAAAGCACATAGACAAGATTGAAAAAGTTCAAAGGGCCGCTACAAGATGGATACCAAGCTTAAGGGACCTAAGCTACGAAGAAAGACTAAATAAACTGAATCTACCAACACTACAGGAGAGAAGGAAAAGAGGTGACATGATAATGCTATATAAGTGCATATCAGGAAAGGAGAAAATAGACATAAATGATTACTTAACATATGGAGAAGCATCAGCAAGAGGACACTGCAAAAAACTGCATAAGAAGAGAGGTGATAAAGACGTAAGGAAATTCAGTTTCCCAAACAGAGCAATTGATCAATGGAATGCACTACCGAATGAAATAGTGTGTGCCAAAACAATTCACAAATTTAAGGATATGTACGATAAATATGGTCTAAGACACGGGACAATACGAGCTTGACTCATTCCTGTAAAGATACAATTAGGTAAGAACACACACACACGCACACACACACACACACACACACACACACACACACACACACACACACACACACACACACACAGAGTTAGTTAAAAGACAGGCAGCGACAGGCGGAGAGGGAAAACGAATGGAAAAATGAGAAATGAGTGGGCAGTTACGGAGAAAATAAAAAGGGGAGAGGCAAGGAGAGAACAACGAGAGTTAAGAACAGAGACAGATTGTGAGAAGAGGCAGTGAGAGGTGAACTGAGATACAAGCAGTGTGAAAGGGAAAGAGAAAAGGGAGATGTGAATCGAAAGGCCGGGAGACAGGGAAGTAGAGACAAAAGGGGAGACAGCTGAGAGGAAATGGGAATGGAGCAAACACAGAAACAGGGATAACAAGAGAAGAAAGTGGGAAAGGGAGCTACGGAACGGAATACTGAGAACGATAATGAGAAAAATTAGAAATGGAGGCAAGGTAACAGGGACGAGGAAAAAAGTGTGTTATTCTGGCAAGGACGCAGGGAAAGAACTAAGCAGGATAAGACGAAAGCATTGAGGCTGAGTAAAACGAATGACATTCAAGTAAAAAGAGAGGGAGAGAAACAGAGAAATAGAGAAATCTGCAGAGAGTAAGTAGAGATTAAGGGTGGGAAGAAACTAGGTTAATTTTTAGGGCAAGAAAGAGGAGGGGGATGTTAAGATGGGACGACAAGGGAAGGGGCACGGAGGGAGGAAGGGAGGGAAAGACAGTGGGAAGAGCGGAATGGAAGAAGACATTTCGGGTGACAGGGAGAGACGGAGAAAGGAGAGAGAAAAAGGAGCAAGCAGTTATTACTGGGGAAAGAAAGCAGTGAAGGAAATGGATTTAGTACAAGTAAAGAAATACGGAGAGAGTAATGATGAAAAAAGGTAACACATGTAACAGATTTTAAAAGTAAGACAAAGCTGTGACACAGGGAGGGAAAAAGAAGAGTGATGTAAGGTGGGAGTGACAGAGGGGAAGAGAGACGACGGAAAGGAAAGAGAGAGGGAGGAAGCTAGGGACTGAGCAGATTGCTATAAAGAGGGGAAGGAGGGAAAGTGAAACTGAGGATGAGACAAAGGATCCAGAGAGAGAGAGAGAGAGAGAGAGGGAGGGGGAGGGGCAGTACACAGACAGGTCGACAAATGTTCAGAAAGTGTGTGTGTGTGTGTGTGTGTGTGTGTGTGTGTGTGTGTGTATGTGTGTGTGTGTGCTTCCGTCCCTGCGTCACTTCTATAACATTGTTCCATTATTTCACCTGAGTGTTTTCCTCTTCTCTGCTTCAGTTTCTCCTCTCACTCACTTTTTTTAATCAATATTTTTCCTGATTGTTCTTACCATTACAAGTCTCTCTCTTTCTTTCTCCCTCCCTCCCTCTCTCTCTCTCTCTCTCTCTCTCTCTCTCTCTCTCTCTCTGTAGGAATAAAGAGATTGTCCTCACAGTCTATATCTCCTTAATACGGCCACTTCCTCAGTTACTGTGGAATTTTGGTCGACATACATCGACCTAAAAAGAGTTCAGGAGACCAAGATATCAGGTTCGCCTGAGGGCTGTGGGACTTTTTTAGTACAAACTGGTTGACTACGAGGTCAGCTCATTAAAGTGTTTAAAATCTGAATGGGTTTCACAATCATTACATACAAAGTTGCTTACTCTTAACACGGACTCGGCACACAACCATGGTTGGAAGCGGCAAATGACAAAATTTACCAGCAGATTACGTGAAAACTTTTTCACGTGCAAGATCTGCTCCACATGGAACTGACTCAACATGGACGTTGTTAACACTACAGTAGAGAAGTTTAAGGGATTCATCGGCAGGATCTTACACTAGAATAAATGTGAACTGGATATGCATTCCCAGGCAAACAAGAAGTATCTCCACGGTATGGGCTGCATAGTCATTAAGATCCTAACTGTGTGTGTGTGTGTGTTCTTACCTAATTGTTCTTACCTAATTGTATCTTTACAGGAATGAGTCAAGCTCGTACTGTCCCGTGTCTTAAACCATATTTATCGGTCATATCCTTAAATTTGTGAATTGTTTTGGCACACACTATTTCATTCGGTAGTGCATTCCATTGATCAATTGCTCTGTTTGGGAAACTGAATTTCCTTACGTCTTTATCACCTCTCTTCTTATGCAATTTTTTGCAGTGTCCTCTTGCTGATGCTTCTCCATATGTTAAGTAATCATTTATGTCTATTTTCTCCTTCCCTGATATGCACTTATATAGCATTATCATGTCACCTCTTTTCCTTCTCTCCTGTAGTGTTGGTAGATTCAGTTTATTTAGTCTTTCTTCGTAGCTTAGGTCCCTTAAGCTTGGTATCCATCTTGTAGCGGCCCTTTGAACTTTTTCAATCTTGTCTATGTGCTTTTTGAGATGAGGACTCCAGACTATTGATGCATATTCCAGGGTTGGTCTAATGAATGATGTTATTATCCTTCTGAGCATGTCTTCATTTATGTATGTGAATGCTATTCTCATATTTGCAAGCAGTGTATGTGTGTGTGCGTGTGCGTGTGCGTGTGTGCGTGTGTGTGTGCGTGTGTGTCTGTTATTGATAATCACACCTAGGTCTTTCTCTCTTTCTGATGTGTATAGGGTTTTATTTCCTAACTTATAATCCCAATCAGGTGTGTATGCGTGTGTGTGTGCGTGTGCGTGTGTGCGTGTGCGTGTGCGTGTGTGTGTGTAAAAGAGGTGTCTACTACCGCAACATTTAATCACAGCAAATTTCTCTCTCTCTCTCTCTCTCTCTCTCTCTCTCTCTCTCTCTCTCTCTCTCTCTCTCTCTGTATATTGTAAATATATTAATAAATTGGTTTATATGTACTGTAATATTACTTTATTAGTTGTTCGAACTACACGTAATTAGAGGTGCTTGAACTACAGAAAACCCCTAGCTGGCTGTGAGCGAGAGTATGGAGGGTACCGGATGGGGTTATGGGGTCGGAGAGAGAAAAGTTAGGGGGTTTGGTGGGAGTGTGGGACTATGAGGAAGGGAGGAGGAGGGGACACCTCTCCATCGAGCAGTGTTACAAACACCTTTGTCCACGGAAAAGGAAACGAACTTATTCCGACGTCTGTACGTGTGCATGAAAGTGTGTGTGTTCATATGCATATATGTATGTATGTATGTATGTATATATATGTTCGTATATATATGTATATATATGTCAATGTATATACATATATATAATTTTGCTTTAATGACCAGGGGCTCCGGCCTCAATGGTCGATAGGCAACAAAAAAAAAAAACAAAAAAAAAAAAAAAAAAGAACACTCAGGCTTTTGAGCGGCCCGCGCACCCTAGCCTTATGCGTTCACAGAAAGTTCTTTTATTGGTGGGACTTGGATAATTACTCTAAGGTTCATTCTCTGTCCTGCCGACACTGAGTTCTTTTGGGCTATTGGTAACTGCACTGTTCTTCACTTAGTCACTCTTCACTGTTCTTTTCCCCGATTTGTTCTCGACACAAGGGGAGTCACTATTTACCTGTATCTTCTGGGTAATGTTCACTCCGTGACAAGGGCGTGAGGGTAGAGCCCTAGGGGGACCCGGCCTGCAGAGGGCAAGGGATTACCCGCAGGGGAGTCACTGCCCGGGTCACACTCGTCGGTGTGGTGCAGGGAGGCCCTTCTGTCTGGGGGCCTCGACCTGAGAGGTGGCCCTCGGGACTGGGGCTGAACAGCCTGAGTAGTCGGGCCTGTCGTCTCTGGCTCCGTGGAGTGAGGGAGCCGGGATCGCCTTCGTCGGGAGCCGGTGGGTCTGGCCTGGGTGTCCTGGGACTGTGGGCACCTGGGGGGAGAGGCGCCGACAGGGCTGGGCTGCGGCAGCTTCTCCTTCGGGACTCGGGCGGGAACATGGATCTCCCAGGCGTGGGAGGTAGGTCCAATATCGGGCCTTGCCACCACTCTAGTGTCACCTCCGGGGCTATATTCCCGGGTGGTAACGAAGGGCTCCCACAGGGAGGAAGAGGCTGGAGAAGGACTCACGTCACTCGTGTCCTCTCTGGTACGTCCTGAGGCCGGAGCCTTGGGTCGCCTTACCCTGGTACGTACGTTGGATGTGGCCGTGAGCTTACCCGGCGTACAAGGAGCAACTGAAGGGCGTACAAGGCCGCTCCTTCCCCGCCAAGTATAGAGAACGTCGGCGTGGTGTTGCTCCCGTAGTAGGGGACAAGCTGGAGTGAGGGGCACAGAGGCCACACTCTCTCCAGTAGGTACTGAGGCTACCTTCAGGGGCTTCTCTACCCTGGTACGTGCCACGGCCAGAGCTGGATGCCTACCCGTCTTACAGAGCAACTGAAGGGCGTACAAGACCGCTCCTTCCCCGCCACGTATAGAGACCGTCGGCGCGGTGTTGCTCCCGTAGTAGGGAAAAGCTACACGTACGATAGCAGGGGCTCTTTACCCCGGTACGTACTCTGGCCGTAGCCGGGAGCTGATCTTTCCGACCAGAAGCAACTGAAGGGCGTACAAGGCCGCTCCTTCCCCGCCACATATAGAGACTGTCGGCGCGGTGTTGCTCCTGTAGGGGAGAACAGCAGGAGAGGGATGCACTGGGGCAACTCTCTCTCTGGGGTGTACTAAGGCCGGAGCCTTGGGTCACCTTACCCTCGTAAACTTTATTAGGCCGTATGTCGGGCTTGCAACGATCATGTACTTGCCGCCCACCCAGATACCGCTGCTCCTGACGTCATCTCCACCTCTTACTCACACGGCCCCTTCAGACTGAGGCCTGGGTCAAGTGGGAGTAGAGGGAGAGAGGAGGAAGGCGGAGAAAGGAGGAGTAGGGAAGAAGACGAATGTGGGGCAGACGAATATGGAGCGAGGGACGATAGGAGAATGGGTCGCGAACGCCAGAAGTACCTGAAAGCAGCATATAGAACGCTACGACGTAGGCTGGGCGCACATTGAGAAGCAGGTGACACAGGCAACGCAGCACAGAGCAGGGCAGAAAACTGCATCTCACTATTTTAAATGTAAGCGCGCACGTGGGCACACAGGGCAGCACAGCTTAGGTGCAGACCTGTGTCAGCCTGCGCCACGTAGTCTTTGAAACGCAGTTTCCTGCACACGTGCAGCACAGCAATTCATTTTGACAGTACTCACGATGTCGTCCTCCGAGGAACTTATAGAGGCTGTCCGCCAACAAAGAGTGCTGTATGACATTACTCATCCTGAGTACATGAAGGGATCTTGTAAAGACAAGATATGGGCTGTGATTGCATGCACTCTACAATTTAAAGATGGTGAGTATATTGTTGTACGAAAAATAATATCATGATCTTGCATACGTATACGACTGAGATACAGGCTTTCCTTTGATGTATGCCGTTGCATCTTGTGTGTGTGTGTGTGTGTGTGTGTGTGTGTGTGTGTGTGTGTAAGAGAGAGAGAGAGAGAGAGAGAGAGAGACAGACAGACAGACAGACAGACAGACAGAGAGACAGACAGACAGATGGTACCACTGAAGCCTTATATGGCTATCAAGTCAAGTACTTACTTGCTGTCAAGTCGTAAATAAGTGATTGAAATTTCCCTTGTGTCGAGATGAGACTCGGGATAATAAGTTAATGTTATAATTGTGTAATTTGTTCTGAAGTAGTGTAAATACTTTGTAGCAGATTGTTAAAAATTAAAGTAAAAATTGTTTCTGTGTTTTGTAACCTTAGTGTGGAACTGTTAATTTTTGGGAAGTCAAGGAGGGAGTCTGGGGCAGAAAGGGGTATTTAATATCTTGTTGCCCTAACCTACGAGGTTACAGGTCCCTTCTGGGCTTGTCTCCACACTCTCCGCTGCTACTGTCACACGCCACCAATACTCATTAGTGGCGGCCATTCACCGTACTTGGCGAGACTGAGTACGAAACATACCTCGGGTAAGTAGAGAGTGGAGGACACGACAATGGTGGCAGCTTAATGGGATATTTAAGGCTTAATTAAACTTTTGAGTTAAGCGGTTCCACACCTAGGTTCTTACACTCGTGTATGGAATTCAGTAGCGACTCTAGTTCTTACAGTGGTTCAGACGAAATTTCCTTTGCTCATTACTTTGATTCAGACACAGACTCAAACGAAGTACTGTTCGAAATGGCTGATGCTGCAGCTGCAGCAGGGATCGCTACCCTGTCCGACCAACTATCGCAGGCTATTGCCGATAATGCTAAGGATGCTGTCTACCGCGTTAAAGGGTTAAAGAGCTTTGCTGCAAGTAGAACTGCCACATTACCTGAATATCCTGGTGTCATCTTAGAAACAGACCTTAGCAAATGGCTTCAGGACATAGAGAGTAAGACTACGGGACCTAGGTGGACTATTGCCGGTCGCTTTGATGTGGTCCGGGAGTACACTCTAGGTGGGGTACATGACAGCATTGAGGACCTTATTATCAGGGTCAATGATGATTGGGACCTGTTTAAATCTATTCTCACAACGCTGCTGTCCCCAGAACAAACTCTCCAACCTACATTTCATGCGTTAAAACATGCGCGTCGTAATCCTGGCGAACTGTTGGTTGAATACTGGCTGCGATTGACTAGTATAGCTAAACGCATTGGAACTCTGCCGCCTCGGTACTATGACTGCTCCTTGTACCATGCTTTGGACAACTTTCTCGACGTATTCCCTGCCCAGTATAGAGCAACACTTGACCAGCAAGAGTTTACAGGCCCTGTCGATGCCCTTGATAAAGTTGTGAGTAAAGGCATTGAGTGGGCACAACGAAGTCACTCGTCGTTGGCAGATGTAAATGTAGCAAAAGAAAAGAGAAGGGATGTAGTTGCACATGTAAGTGTAGCGTCAAAAGAGGCCAAGGTTCCAAAAGAAAAAACAGGCACTGGAAAATCCACGGGGGATGCCCCAACCAACTGTAATAGGTGCGGTGAGGCGGGCCATCGAGCACGTACCTGTCGCGCGCCTAACCCACTCTCGAGAGGCCAGGTTTTTGAGACTTCTGGAGGAGGAGTAGGCCACTGAATGAGACTTGTAGGTGCTCAAGGAAGCTTTTGAGACTTTTGCAGGAGGGGAAAAATACTGCTGTAGGTGCTCAAGGAGGCTTTTGAGACTTGTGAACGAGGGGAAGGAGGCTTCGAGGTGAGACTTCTGCAGGAGAGTAAGGAACCGAACCACTAACACAGCCGCGACACTGTCCCTGGAGGGAGTGACAGAGGCGTACGTCCTCTCATAGCTCACTCGCGGTCCACACTGACTCCATTCACCACTGCGCTCCCTCGGCCCTCTCTCTAGACTTGGAGAATTGACGGCTAGGATGCTGGGTCGACATACATTTATAATCATTCTTTTGCCTTATCAACGTTCTCTGTCTCAACCAGAGTTTAGGACTGCTTACTTAATCCTTTGTCTTCACTTATATAACCACCAAACGTTTCACAATAAGGCAAGTTAATATTAAAAAGGAAAAACATAAAACTAACACATAAAGGTGGCTTTAGCTGAGCTTGAGAATAAATTGGTTTTGGGATAAATAGTTACACTGAGAAAGAGTGTCTGAGCAAGAGGTGGATCTGATTAGTATGGTAATAGTGAGACAGCTTTGGGGTAGTCTATGGATAATTAAGATAGAAGATAAATAATAACTAAGAGAATAAATAGGAACTTCGATGATTATATGGTAAATGGAGATTTTGTCTTAATGTGGAAATAAATAAACAGGTTTTTGGGTTGGAGAAACAGAGGGCAGGACACACCAAACAAAACCTTGCTAGTTTTATCACGGGGTTCATCTCATCACTAAATAGCCTTAAACATGTCTCCCTAGCCTTTGTGTGTGTGTGTGTGTGTGTGTGTGTGTGTGTGTGTGTGTGTGTGTGTGTGTGTGTGTGTGTAGACAGGTATGTAGGTAGGTAGGAAGACAGGCAGGCACGCAGGGACACACAGGTAAGTGGGTAGGTAATTAGGTAGGCAGACAGGCAGGTAAGCAGGTAGGCAAGTTAGTCCATCCTAAACCTAAACTGAATCGTTTAAATGTAATCTCTTCGAAAGGACTAAGAATTATGACCAAGGCGCCTGATACACTGTTGGTAACGAGTACTGTGCCATCTCATGTCAGTCACGAGGCTATAAAAATATCACCCAATTCTCCTCTCAGCATCATACAGGGGAAGAGGCTTGATAACTGGGCACTGATCGAGGGAGCTAGTGATTTGAGGTGCCAGTCATCGGTGTTGGTTAGTGATGTTACGGGAGCTAGTTTGGTGATGAAGCAGAACTGCCTCAAGAACACGAACACGATAACGAACACACACACACACACACACACACACACACACACACACACACACACACACACACACAGTATAACCTCAGATGTGTCCTTTCCATACGCCTACAGACTTATGCCTCACCCTTTGTGATGAGGAGGACCGTAAGTCGAAGAGGCTGTGTATTTCAAGTGTACAATTTTCCTGCTTGGAATGATTATACGAGTAACCACTGATGCTACCGGCTCTAAGTACAGGCTTGCGAGGATCCTAAGTGATTTGCATGATAAGGGAAATTACAATGAGGAAAAGAATTAATGAAGGTAGGAGTGTGGAGGATATAAATGGGGGAAAGAATAAATGAAAGTAGGGAAAAGGAAAATATAAAAATAAAAATATAAACTGAGATGACATGAGAGAAAAGTGATACCATGCCTTTTGCTGATAGGAAATTCCAGCACCTTATTACATGGACTGAGGTAGCGAAAGGGAACTGGTCAAAGTTTTCCATTTTCTACTTACAAAATGCTGCGGTAAAGGACGCACGCACGCACACACTCACTCACCCACTCTCTCTCTCAAAAGAAAACAAAGATGCACAATTAACTTATATGTCATGCCAGAACACAAAATGTATTGTATCACCGAAAACTCAAGAACGGTAGATTTTACAGCCAATAAACTGGAAGGGAAGTCTCAAAGAAATCGTTTTATTGCCCAGACGAAACACCTACAGCTTTTGATTGTGCCTTGAGGACCCGAGACCAATTTAAGAGACCGAGGTGGACCAGAATACTAAGAAAGTGTATCGCCTTTAATATGAGAGACTTTGGAGACGAGAGAAGTAGGAGAGGGCTTGAGATGAGAGGATTACTATTTCAATACGAGAGGCCTTTGGATAGGAGTGAAGCAAGACAAGGAAACTTCAGGTCAGAAAATTATCTATTTCAATACGAGAAACTGTGGAGGGGAGTGAAGTTAGAGAGGAAGGGTTGAGGTGAGAAAAGGGGGCGTGAGTTGCAGAGAAGGTCGCCATATGGAGGAGGAAAGGGTGACATGGAGGTGATTCATTTGTGGTCACCCCTGACGGGATTAAGGCATCTGGTGACAGACAGGTAGACAGTTAGATTGATTGTCTGACTGACTGAATGATTGATAAGTGAAGTTTGTATGGAAGACGTAAATTTGGACCAGCTTAAAGTGAGTGTACAGTAGAAATGGATGGTCGAAGTAGGTATACAGGACAAAAATCTACCAAGTGAAGGTGAAGGTAATACAGAAATGGGTGGCAGATGTATGTATGAAGGACGAGAAAATGGACCAGGAGATATATGTATGAAGGACGAAAATAATGGGCCAGGTTATTGTGAAAGACCTATAATTATCACAGTATAAAAAACAAGGAATCAATAAGCTTCAAGTACTGAGATACAAGTCCTTCAAGTCTAGACAGAAGCCATAAACCACACACAGAGGCCAATTAAGGAAACTCGCCAATGAACGAGCAAGATGATGACCATAACCATTTTCGTAATAACTTTCCTTGTATATCTTGCACGTAGGTAGGTTTGTACAACTTTAAGATGTGGAAACTGATTAGCTTGCGTGTAGATGTGTGTAGGGGGGTGTGCGCGAGCAAGGAAAGGGGCAGGTCATGTAATCTACTGGTGTTTGCACTTTGCTCATAAAAACACACTACAGAACTAATATGTGATGTTACAGCAGACCAACGTACATATCACTACTATTTAACCATCAATATACTTTCAGCTGGAGATCCACGGTCGCTCAGTGAAAGCGTTTTTGTCTCGTGATCTGTTTTTAGGGTAACTCAAACCAAGGCGGCCATTTAAAGAGAATCCTGATATTAAGTATTGTCATGTGGAGTCAAAATTCTCTGCCAGCCTTGCGTCCTACTTTCCGTATTTCTCACTCTTGTCAAATGAGAGTATCGTTCCTTCTGATACCTTTCTCTTGTGTGTTTCATATTGCTATCACAAGAAACTAGTTCATGTGGCACCCTTCCATTGCCTCAACTGGCAGATAGGTGTTGGAGGCTTTTTGCTCACGGACATACTTGCATATGTGATCACCCTGTCGGTTCATATTGCAGACTGACGGGATGAATCATTATAACACATTTACGTATCACTCTCACTACAGACACCCATCACCATTTGTGCTTCTGTGTTGCGTGCCTAACCTTGTAAGACTTAAGGCTTCCCAATGTGAGAGACATTAACCTGGTCCATATACTGTAACTGAGCAAAAACAACATTCAATTAGACTTGCGTAATACTAGAGCTGTCCCGAACTGCGGAGGGTTAATATTGGATCTGGCGTCATTCTCACTACAGAAACCCATCACCATTTGTGCTTCACCAGTATGTTGCGTGCGGAGGCTTGTATGACTAGAGGCTTTACTATGTGTGAGGCATTTAGCCGGCCCATAAAACCCAGCAAAAACAATATTCGATTACCTTCCGTCAAAGGACTCGTAACACTGAGGCGGGAATCGGTCATATACTGATACAAATCGTCCCGAGTGTGAAGTATGGAATAAAAATTGGATGGGGAAATACTCGTTTCATTTAGCTGGATTCTGGGTAAGCTTTCATAAGGAAGATAAACAGTAAAATTATGGTGTATTCGCTGCTATATATAGAGAAAGACCAAAAGCAGAGTACAGAATCCCACTTGCAACATTCTGCCCCAAGACTTCTTCAGGAACAACACCAGTAGACAGTGCTTCACTATTTAAATTGACCTAAGCCTGAATGGTGACCAGAACACAAGTACACAATCCTGCACTACCAGTCAGGCTTGGGTCTGTTTAAGGAGTGGAGTGTTGTCCAGTAATGATGTTCCTGAAGAAGCTTTGTGGGCGAAACGTTGACATAAACTGGTTCCTGTACTCTGCTTTTGGCCTTCCTTCGAGTATTAATATTGTTGCTGTCTTTGCTGCTTCCTGGACTTTGATGAATAGTCGTGGAGAAGGAAGACGTGTTTCTGAGCTCTCCTCTAGCTGCAGGGTTGCCTCACCGGCGTTAGCTTTTTCTTTTTTTCGCCACTAGGGCGTTTTTCAATAAAGTTAGATTAGCTAGACCTCATTTTCCTCCCTGGCCTTAGTAGATATAGCAGGTGTCTATATCTAATTTCTGAGATTACCTTTGCTTACTCACCTCTGGAGTGTACCCCCCACTGATCGCTCTGGGGTGTGAGTCACACACAGGCGCGTCCTCCCGACAGTGGGTTGAGAGGGTAATCTCAGCCCAGGTGGGTCTTCCCCAGGTACTTTGCCCTTTGGTCGTTTTTCTCTCTCTTCCCACTTCCCCTTCACGGTGGCCAAGAAGGATGGTGGACTAAGAATTTGTCTCGATTTTCGTCATTTGAATAAGCAGATAACATCAGACCCCTTCCCATTGCCAAACATTGCACAAATTCTTTCCCAGTTAGAGAAACTGTAGTCCTGACGACATCCCTACCGTGACTGACCGGCCCCAGACTGACGGACGCCAGACTCGTTCCCCGCTTGACATACCTGTCAATAACGCGACCTTCGTAACGCTTCATGCACTAGTTTCCACTCCCCTGTCCAGACTCAATTCCTTCATTGTCAAGAAGGTGATTGACCACTGTGCGGGAGAGGATTTTGATTCACATGTACAGAACCTAGATGAGGTCCTTGCCAGAAAGGAAGCTCAACTTACTCTTAAGTTAGAGAAGTGCAGTTTTCAAAGATCAGTGTCTTACCTCGGACACATAATTTCTGCAGAAGGCTGCGGCCCCAACCAAAGTCCGAGCCATAAGGGAAACTGCTGTTCCTAAGACACTGAAGGAACTCCAATCTTTCTTAGGGTTAGTTAATTATTACCGTAGATGCATAAGTGCCTATGCTAAGATTGCTCTGCCTCTCACAAAATTGACTCGTGGAAAGAAGGAAGTGAAAAACAGTAAACAAAAAATCGAGTGGAACGATGAGGCTGATCAAGCTTTTAGAAGTCTGAAAAGTAAGCTTACTGACGACATCGTACTCAAGTTTCTCTCCTTTGATAAACCATTCTATCTGACAACTGACGCGAGTGGTACTGCGATAGGTGGGGTATTACAACAGGAAGATGAGGATGGACACCTTAGACCGTTGACATATTTTAGTAGAGCATTAAATAAAGCTGAGCTTAATTATGCCACTATCGAGCAAGAAGCCTTAAGTATTGTGTACGGATTGCGGATAAATCGGCCTCTTGTCTTGGGATACAAAGTGATTGTGCAGACGGATCACCGACCCCTCACGTGGCTCTTTAATGTGAAGGAGCCTTCTGGCAGAATAGCTAGATGGCAGATACAGGTTGCCGAATACGACTTAGAGGTATCCTACCTGCCAGGACACCAGAACCGAGTGGCTGACGCCTTGTCACGTCTTCGCAGAGAGCAAGACGAAGATATAGAACTTATAGCTGTTACGAGGGGCGTGACCGATACAGACACTGTTAGCTGGAATCTTGAACTGCGGAAGCAGCAAGATGCGCATCCGGTTTGGGGATCATTGAAGCGGTATCTTCGCGGCATTGCGGAAATATTGAAATTGAAGCACGTCACTACGACTCCGTATCACCCTTCTGCGAATGGATTAGTAGAAAAAGTGAACGGAACTGTCATTCAAATCTTACGTACGATGATCGACGTAATGCAAACCATTGGCACCGAATGATACATTTGGCATGCATGGCTTATAATTCAGGGTATAATAGGTCGATCAGGGACTCGCCCTATTTCCTGTTGTACCTGAGAGACCCACAAGTACCCTATGAAACGATACATGAGACTCAACCTCATTACAATGTAGATGATGCGAAACATATGCTAGCAGCCATGGCCACTAAAGTATTTCAAAGATGTCAATTGTACTTGGACCGGGCTAGTACCGAGAATGAGAATTACAGGGCTAAAAAGGCTGTAGTAAAACCGATCAAGGCAGGAGACAGAGTGTACGTACGCACGATTCCTAAACGGGGAGTTGCTAAGAAGTTACAGCCTCTCTATGCAGGACCATACAGAGTCACGGAGCGTGTTAGTGATGTTGTAATTAAAGTACGACGTGTGAAGGATGGAGCTGTCTCCACCCTTCATGTTGATCGTGTGCGAGTAATCCCCGAATCTTGCCTCACCACTAAGGATAATAAGAATGTACGTAGGGCATACCCAGTATATGAAACAGATGATGATGATGATGATGGTGATGGCGAGGACGGCTCAGATGATTTTACAGCCATTCCGGTATCTAGCCGCGGTGCGACACAATCATCCAACACGCCAGTAAATCAAAGCTCTATGGGTGCTACCAACCCAGTTCAGCAGAGTGGGAATGAAAGTGATAATGAAAGTAGAAGCGAAAATGAGAGCGAGGATGGAGGCGAGATAGAAAACGGAGCGAGCAGTCACGAGGCGAGTGGAGAAGGGGAGTCCCCGAGTAAAGTGGTCGGCCCGGCGCCAGATCGTTTCTCCCCGGCTAGCAGCCTCAGCCCTGCGTCGGCCCCTAGATACAGCCTAAGATCACGCACAACAGTAGACGATTTACCTCTAGTTATGGATAGGCCAATAGAACACACTGACAGGAAGACAAGTAAAGAATAAGTTACTAGTCATGTTATTTTATTTTTGTTCCAGATTATGCTGCTTGCAGACGTAGTATCAGGAAAGACTAGGCACATTGACCCCCACGTTGAGAAACCTGCTCCAACAGGCCTCATCTATTCTCCAGTCTCCAAACTTATATCAACTGGAAATCATTATGTTGTCCCTGTCTTGTTAATACAGGATGAGTTATACCGACCACTTACTGAGGCACAGGATCTGGTTGACTCTGTCCAGTGGAATATAGATCACATGGACAACTCATCCACCCTTGTGTCGTCATTAAGAGAGACTTTGAAATCATTTCAACATGAGTTTAGAATTAGATTTGATGACTTAAAGAACTCTGTTAATTATTTGTTGTCGGATAAACCACTGTCAGGTCGTAGAACTAGAGGCGCAATTGATCTTGTTGGCAATATTGCTAATGCTTTATTTGGTACTGCTACCCAGAATCAGGTGGACGAAATTCACACTAGATTGGGTCAAATTGAACAGATGTCCGAGAATGAGCGTCGAGTGTTAAATGTTCACTCCCAAATACTAAATACGACCATAAGAGACATGTCACATATGCATGCTGCAATTACTAAATTGCAGCGGGCAGCTAATATTTCACATGCTGTAATTCGGCTCTTCTCCATAAAAACTATAGCGTTAGAAGGCGAAGCTCGCATATTTGAGGCTTTTCTTAATCTCCAGTTAGCTTTGTCGGATATCATTGCCGATCATGTGAGGATTAAGTTAGGCCTACAGAATATGATGCAAGCTCGTCTGAGTGTGGACATCGTGCCAAATACCTTATTGCTGGAACTTTTAAATAATATTTCTTTAATGAGACCAGGACTGCTTTTCCCTGCTCGACCCCAATACCTTGCGTTATATAGGGATCTCGTTAAGGTAGTGCCTCGCAAGACTCCCTCTTCAGTGTGCTTCTACTTACTATGGTCCGGTTCAGGGTGACCCGGCAGATACTTTTGATGTCTTCCGGATCACTTCCTTGCCTTATAAAGTCCCTGACACAGATGTCTATGTACAGACTGTCCCCTCTGCCAAATTCATTGCACTGAGTGAAAATCGCTTACATTATATGCTTATGGACGATTTCACTCAGTGCCGCACTCATCAGCAGTTGCTGGTGTGCGAGCCGCAGAGTCCAGTGCTGAGGTCAAGTACTAGCACATGTGAGAGTGCTACATTCCTCAACAAGGACTTTGCGCCTCAGCTTTGTAGGAAAAGAGTCATTAAAAACTTTGTTCCTGTATTTGTTAAGAATAACGATAAGTGGTGCTTTTCTACGAATAAGCCTATGCAATTTACTCTTAATTGTGCTGTTAATGAGATAAGTAAGACAATACAGATTGTTAAAGGTATAGGACATTTGGTCCTGGGTGACGGTTGCAGTGCTCATAGTGAAACACTCACACTTCCAGCTTATGTCACCCTCACCAAGGATACTAAACTGTCTCTACGTCTCCATACATTGCATTTTAATATGTCTCTCTCTCATGTTGAACTAGATGCCATACAAGCAATCCCTGAGATTTTTCCCCAGAATGACTCCTTCACACCTGTGTACCTAGATGAGTTGTTACACTTCCAATCTAAACTCCTTCTTCTCAAACCCCTACCTAAACCAACTCAGCCAGCTGCCCTTGCTATTTATGTTTATGCTCTGTCGGGTGTTATTGCCATGTTCCTTGCTTCTTATTTAGCGTATAAGTGTTGGATTAACAGGCGCTGCTGTCGCTGCCTTGGACCGTCATTCGAGCGTTCCCGATCCTGGATCGACTCTCTTTCTTCTCACCACCTGGGGATGCATACCCCGGGAACTCCCCTGATGTCCCTGCGGAGTACATGGCGAGAACAAGGGGGGAGGGGTGTCGGGCTTGCAACGATCAGGTACTTGCCGCCCACCCAGATACCGCTGCTCCTGACGTCATCTCCACCTCTTACTCACACGGCCCCTTCAGACCGAGGCCTGGGTCAAGTGGGAGTAGAGGGGAGAGGAGGAAGGTGGAGAAAGGAGGAGTGGGAAAGAAGACGGATGTGGGGCAGACGAATATGGAGCGAGGGACGATAGGAGAATGAGTCGTGAACGCCAGAAGTACCTGAAAGCAGCATATAGAACGCTACGACGTAAGCATGGTGCTGAGGTTTTGGCACGTGCCCAGCAGGAGTGGAAAAGAGTACAGGAAGCTGGGGGACAGCGAGGGCTGGAGAGAATTGCGGAGGAAGGGGAAGATGAAGTACAAGAATAGACGAAGTAAATA
This sequence comes from Coenobita brevimanus, assembly GCF_032717465.1. Classification (NCBI taxonomy): domain Eukaryota; kingdom Metazoa; phylum Arthropoda; class Malacostraca; order Decapoda; family Coenobitidae; genus Coenobita; species Coenobita brevimanus. The sequence continues at coordinate 213,917 of NW_027643711.1, read as the reverse complement.
AAGGAGTGATGAGAAGGAGGGTAACTACGTAGGAGGGTGGCTAGGTGGGAAAAACACCCAAGATGCACATTAATCATAACTCTCGAGGATCCAAGGGTCAGAGGCTAATGTATCAGTACTCGAGGTACCCTGGGAGTCCCGCGGGGGTGGTGGCCATCTGTGAATCTTCACTCATAATGGTGTGCCAGTGCGTAAGAACAAGGGTGTATGCTGGATGTATACGGGGATGGAGTATGGTGTATTGGTGACTCAGTGTGTATGAGAAGTGTTTATAAGCACGCTCATGAGAGAGATGGGGCTAGAGAAGGTTTGGCAGTCAGACAGGATTGTCTTGTGTCCAGCTGGGACAGACGGCCAGAACAGCCACGACCATGGGCTTCGCGGTACTGGTGAGTAGAAGTAGTGAAGAATAGTCTTGCGGGAAAGTAACGCAAGGTATATAAGTGCCGTTAGAGTAAAGTGAAGTACTGGCAGTCTCTACTCGGGAAAATCAGCAATATTATTTGACGCGTTGTTCCAGGTCGTGGCGAATATTAATTAAGTAGTAGAGTTAACTTAGAGTAAGAACTATAACGTTTAAGTGAACCTCTGTCACTCATGGATGGTTGTCTAGTCTTTAATAAGTAGACTGAAGCCTTATATGGCTATCAAGTCAAGTACTTACTTGCTGTCAAGTCGTAAATAAGTGAATGAAATTTCCCTTGTGTCGAGATGAGACTCGGGATAATAAGTTAATGTTATAACTGTGTAATTTGTTCTGAAGTAGTGTAAATACTTTGTAGCAGATTGTTAAAAATTAAAGTAAAAATTGTTTCTGTGTTTTGTAACCTTAGTGTGGAACTGTTAATTTTTGGGAAGTCAAGGAGGGAGTCTGGGGCAGAAGGGGTATTTAATATCTTGTTGCCCTAACCTACGAGGTTACAGGTCCCTTCTGGGCTTGTCTCCACACTCTCCGCTGCCACTGCCACACGCTACCAATACTCATTAGTGGCAGCCATTCACCGTACTTGGCGAGACTGAGTACGAAACATACCTCGGGTAAGTAGAGAGTGGAGGGCACGACATTTATTTATCTTCTTAGATTGTTTACTTATTCCGTCCCGTACATATATATGGACACATAGGCTTGCGTACATGTGTACATTTACTGGTGTACATGTGTATGTTTGTGTGTGTGTGTGTGAATATGAGCTAAGGAAGGGATAAATAAATATATAAATAGACAAAGTATATATATATATATATATATATATATATATATATATATATAGAGAGAGAGAGAGAGAGAGAGAGAGAGAGAGAGAGAGAGAGGGAGATTTTTTCCATGCGTGAAGATGGCGAGAGTTAAAATTAAACACTCCCGCCCTAAACTCCGGAACACCCAGATTGGACTGCTACAGGTCCTGGCTAAATTTGAAGTAGCCACTTTGAAAGTGTTTCCCACCAATGATGCTTTAATCATACTGACGGCAGATGACTCGAATGCTGACAAGATCTTCTCAGAGGAATGCACTCGAGATCTCCTGGCCAATGACTATGAACCTGTCCTTCCCCCACAACTGCGCTCACGTAAATCCGTCATCCTAAGAAACGTAGACATCATCATCTACGACAACAATGAGGATGACATCATACAAGAAATAACCTGCAACAACACCATCATTCGGGAGGGAGACGTGGAGAACATCTACAAGTTTCCACGCTCTCACAACATCAAAGTAACATTCAAACAGATTGCGCAGGCAAAGAAAGCAACTGAGGCAGGACTTAAACTGTTCTACCTCAGCATTCCTCACTACCAAATTGAACAAGAACAATTTATCCCGATCTTGAGCTGCTACAAGTGCTATGCAGTCGATGGACACTCGGTAAAGGACTGCCCCAAACCTCGAGAGTACAAAGTATGCTCCCTCTGTGCCAGCACAGAGCACAAGTACACACAGTGCACCTCAAGCACAAAAAAATGTGTTAACTGTGATGGTGAACATGGAGCAACTGCCATGTCCTGCCCTATAAGGAAAAAAGCGGTGCAGGAGAAGAGAAAGTCTATTGCCCAGTTGCCTGAACAGCAAGCTGGACAATCAAGAACTTACAGTACAGCCGCTGCAACAACAATCAACAAAGCAACAGCACTACCACTAACTCACCCCTACCAAGCCTCACAGTCCCGCCCAGTACTATTCTGTACTGCATGTATGAAGCACATATGCTTAATGCAACATACCCTGGGACTTATGCTACTCACCTAAATAAACTGTTCCAAGACAATGGAATTCCATCTGTCAAGGCCCCAAGCAACCCACCCTCTAAAGCTATCCTAAACAAAACCAATGCAGTTACCACCACACCCCCTACTGCCTCCCCTCTACTCCCCGCCTTCCAGACTGAGTCTTCAACCCTCACCACGCCCTCAGAATCAGCAATCACCGACAATTAACTGATGGGGAATCCCCCCATCGCCACCCAATCGCACCCCCCCACCCAGGTAACAGCTGAACCAATCAGTGATGAAAACCCGACCCCACCATCGCCCTCTAAGGCAGAAAACGCCACTTCTAACGCTACTCTACCGTCACAGAACACAGAGTATATAACCGATGCCTCCACTTCAGAGGAAGACGAAGAGACCGACGAAGAAGAAGTCAGTGCCAGTGAACTAGGAGGAGTAATAATCTACAGCCTCGAATCCCTCCAGGAAAATAAAACAAAACTAGATAGGCAACAAATAGCAGCGCTAACAATCGCATCACATGTAAAAATCGAATACGGCAATGACAACCTTTCAACAAAGTACGTGTACAGTCTGTTCATCCAGAAAAGGGTTGATATCAACTCGTGCCAGTTCAAGGTTGCGAAACCCGGCTTCTTCAACAAATGCCATAGTGTATTCCTCCGCACTGACAGACTTAGAAAAAACCTTACTCGTACTGTTAACAAATAAATGGAAACGATTAGAGTAATTCAACATAACGTCCTCCACTGGCCGACAAACAAACGAACTCTAACGACGATCTACCAAACTATAGCACCTGACGTCGTTCTCATCAACAGCCACGGAGTTGAAGACAGTGACAGTATAAAAATCTATGGCTACACTGTCCACAAACGTAACACCAGTGGTGAGAACGGCGATGGCTCAGCTATAGCCATCAGACACGGACTGACATACAGACTAGACGATGACTACATTACAGACATGCTCTCAATCACGCTGCAAACCACGACAGGACCACTTAAACTAGCAACGACGTACATTCCCCCACGACGACCTTTCCTACCCTTCGCCGACTTTCACAAACCACTCTATGACAACGACCCTGTATACATACTGGGCGACCTAAATGCCAAACATCCAGCCTTGGGAGACAATTATGACAATACAGTAGGACGAAACCTAATGACATTCATTAACGCAGGCACAGCACTGCATACTGGCCCCAACTTCCCAACCTTAATCCGCGATAATAGTGCCACATCACCTGATATCATCATCACCAACAACCGTGCCCATCATCACACCTTGTCTCAACCCGGCCCTCTAACTTCATCAGATCACATACCCATCGTATTCACCATCTCCACCTCACCTATACATATCCCTGCCACACCCAGACTCAACTACAGACAAAGCTGACTGGGACCTTTTCAGAAGGATCTCTGACGCCTCCCTCCCTGACGTCCCCTCCCTTGACAATCAGACTCTGGAACACATAGACACTGCACTTGAGCAGTGGCTTAAAGCAGTGGATAGTGGCATTAGAACTGCTATCCCTACAACAACATTTAAAATTATTAGAGCACAAAGACCTTCCCCAGAACTGCATGTACTCCAGACTCACTATACAAGACTGCACAACCTTGCTGAACGACAGGGACTGACATACGACCAATACCAAGAATATCGACAGCTTCAAAGAGACATACAGACACTGTGCAGACAGCTCTGCAATGACCAATGGAACCTTAAAATCACCCAGCTGACAGAGAAATATCCTGACCCAACCAAGTTCTGGCGAGAAGTACGTCTTCTCAAAGGAACAGACAAACGACCCACCCCTTATCTGATTGACCGCCAAGGACGTAAAATACATGATACCCAAGGACAACTGACTCTTTTTACCAACCTATGGCGTGACATTTTTCAAATATCTGACGACGAAAATGACGATTTTGACGAGGACAACGAACGAATGGTCCTTCACTTCCTCAATGACAACAGAGACATAATCCTCCCCCATGACACAGCAGACTTCTCCAGACTAACGAACAACCTTCTCACTAGACGAATCACAGTAGACGAACTTAAGACAGTAGTCACAAAAACGAAGAACACGGCCCCAGGACTGACAGGCATTAACAAACAAGTTATCATGGAATGCTCACACTCCATGATAGAAAGACTCATTGACATTTTCAACGCCTCCCTGTCCGCGGGATACTTCCCTGACAAACTTAAAGAAGCCTTAATAGTAATGATACCTAAGCCAGGAAAGACTGACACGACACCCGAGAACTATAGACCAATCTCACTGCTCGAAGTACCAGGAAAACTGCTTGAAAGGATCATCAACAGAAGACTCCGACTTTACCTAGAGACAAACAGACTTCATAACCCCAGACAGTACGGCTTCAGACCACAAAAAGACACAAACAAAGCCATAGCCCTGACTTACGAGACTATCGCCCAGACCCTGTCGAGACGGGAACAGTGCTGTCTCGTCCTCAGAGACGTAAGCAAGGCCTTTGACAAGGTCTGGCATGAAGGACTCAAATACAAACTATTACAACTAGAACTCCCTACCATCCTCGAGAAGTTTTTATGCGACTTTGTGACTGACCGCACCGCGAGAATTAGATACAAGGACCAGTTAGGCGACGTTATACAGCTCGACAGTGGGGTGGCACAAGGGAGCGTCCTCTCCCCCACCCTATACATTCTTTACACTAGACACCCCCCCCCCACCTCCAGACTGCCTAGACATAATGTATGCTGACGATGTGACTCAAATAGTGACTTACCAAGGACGGTCCAAACTCATGATGGCCAGCAAAGTAGCCAGAGAAATCACCAGAATCAGTGATTATGAGAAACGATGGAAGATCAGGACGAATCAACAGAAATTTAAAATAATTCCATTAGCACAAAAATACATGGAAGAAATCATTGTGGATGGTGAGCTACTAAACCCAAGCAATGAGGGAAGCCTGTTAGGCCTCACAATAACTCAGGCCGGGATCACAAAACATGTAAGGGAACGAATATGCAAGGGGAAGGCAGCACTGTCCACCCTCTACCGTTTTAAAACGCTAAATAGAAAAATAAAAAGCCACCTCGTTAAAGCCTACATTCTCCCTTTGCTAGAATACCCTCCTGTGCCACTGGACACTATATCAAACACCCAAAAACTAAAACTACAAAGAGTATTAAACAAAGCTCTGAGATTTGTCGAAAACGACCATCACCCCTTCAACTATATCACAGAACAATTACACAGCATGCACAAAATAGCTGCACTAAACATCCGGATGCACAAGAGGGCAGGAAAAATCTGGCAAAAACTAGAAGAGACCAGAGACCCAAATTACGAGGACATCACCAACAAAGAATACGGGAGGATGCATAATTGGTTCCCCAGCTCCCTCTTAAACAGAAATAGACCGACACCAAACCCAATTTATACGTCCCTCTAACGACAACCCCTCTTATTATATATAATAACTAATAATACAAACGGCAGCAACGAAGCTTAAGACCACGTTACCCTATATCCCATACACCTGCCGACCTTGAACTGACCGCACCAGACCACCACTACTGTCAGGAAACAGTCGCACTGCACACTCATTCCCTGCCCACTCCTGAGTGAATGCACTCCGTCGTCCGTTGTGCTAGCTCCTGAAACCAAAATGTAAGGAGCTGTCACATCTGATGGCGGGGTCGTGAACGTGGAGTGGGTTGGGAATAGACATTGCCCATGCACAGCCTATGCCTCGTGCACCCTGCTGAGTGCCATGGGGAGGAAAGATAATTTCTATCCTTCCCCCCCCTCCATTTTCTCTAATACTAAAACTCCTCCTTTCCATGACTATAGAGCCTGTGAAATAGAGAGCAGCAACCCACCAAGACAGCAGAACCCACCAATGCCACAGAGACAGGCACCACCCTTAGTAGCGCCGGGGGTACAAACTATGGCTCTTCACCTTCATCGATATATCTACCCTTGTCTGCACATACACAGAGTGACCGCTGTATAGGACCAACAGGAACACAGCATACACAAAAAATAAAAACTAAGCCACAGCAATGGGGACGGCCCCCAATCTTTATACCTCCGACTGTCTTTAATATTTCCCCACTTAATCTCTTCCAATCTCTCTCTCTTCTTTCCCCCCACTTTTCTATGACGAAGTGAAGTGAAGTGCGGCCACTCATGTGGCCTGTACCCCCCTGCGTCAATACCACCACCTTCTGCGGGGGGTGCGTCGGCCACTTGCCGCTCGCCTCCACTTACTGACTCAGGAGCTTGATGTGGACCCCAGTGACTGTGACAAGTTGGTGCTTAAAAATATAGCGCCTTGGGAGCCACCCGGCTTTACAGTCGATGTTACCTGGCTCCCAGCACCAAAGGCCAAGGCGCCGGAGGCGGAGGTCCACCACTTGTTTCGTAACATCATTGTTCGTCACTTGGGGTCCCATCAATTGTACACCGACGGCTCCAAGTCGAGTGAATGTGTGGGTGCAAGTGTGTGGTCGACTGAATGTGCCCTCAGGTATCGGTTGCCGACTCATACATCTGTGTTTACTTCAGAACTTTTTGCTATTGACAAAGCCATAGACTATGCTCTCAATTCTAGACATGACTCATTTGTCATATTTTCAGATTCAAAATCAGCCCTTCAGGCAATTGCATCTTGCACTACGGACTCTCATGAGATCCAGGGCCGCATCGTTAATAAGTTGCATTCATGCAACAAGTCATTCACGCTGATCTGGGTGCCTGGTCATTGTCGTATCTACGGCAATGAGCAGGCTGACTTACTTGCAAAGTCGGCTGTGGAGCTCGAGGAGACTTGGGACGTTCCTCGTGATCTACGGTCGAGTCTATCTCTCGGAAAGAAATCAATAAATCTTCTGTGGCAAGGTCAGTGGACCAGACTAAATATTCCAACTTGTAAGCCGTACCTGGGCGACTGGGACACTGCCAACCGTCCCAGTCGCCTAGAAGAAAAAGTGTTGGCACGGCTACGGCTGAATGCCACCGTTTTAACCCACATAAAACCTTATATGGAAAGACGCTTCCCACCGCACTGTGACATCTGTAATGCGGTGTTATCTATCAGTCATATCATCCTGCGCTGTCGGCGATTTATTCGTGAACGCGCTTCACTTATGAATTACTGCGGCGCAGTTGACGTCCCCTTCACCCTTTCCACCATCCTGGGTGATGGGGACATTGTTATGACTGATAAATTGATGGCTTTCTTGAGAGAGACCGGAATGATCAGAGTGATGTGACTTTTTTACTGTGTGGTTATGGTTTTTATGAACAGTAAATATGTATATATTGTAATATTAATTAGGGTTGACAGTTGACATATTTTAAATAGTTCCTCCTCCCACCGATCTATTTCTAATATAGATGTCCCCTACATTAAGCCAAATTCCTTGCCTGACAGTCACCAGCTGATGAGTGCAAGTGTGCAATATAGGAAGGTATTGGGCACTTGCAGTCGATGGTAGTCTGCTGGGCTTGTTGTTGTTGTTGTTGATTCTCTCCTCAATTCGAGGAGACCGGGCCTTGCTGTAGCCCGGTTGCTGGTGGTTGTCTTGAGTAAAGGTAAGGGGGAAGACAGGGCCTGGGGAATGCCCAGCACACACGCCCTGTCTCCTGGCTGAGTTGCGGTGTGTGTGCGTCTGCTGGGCGAGGTTCTTCAATTTTTGTATAAATTATGTAAATACATTATATTATCTTGCTTAAGTTATTCTAATTAGGGACGACAGCTGACGTATATGGAAATGTTCCTGACTCGTCTGGTTCCCTTTCATATATTGATGTCCCCTATATTAGGTTGTGCCTCGACTGACAGTCACCAGGTGATGAGTGCAGGTATGTCATGTAGAAAGGCATTACATATCTGTAGTCGATGGTGTTCTCTTGGTCGAGGCTTTTTTACCATTAGTGTAGGTCTAGTTATTTGTCTCTTAGGATTTAGTATAGGTTAGCGATTTGTCTGTTAGGTGGTTAGTTTTAGGGTATTTACATTAGGTATTTTTGATTATAAGTAATATAAGGTGAAAAATATAAAAAAACTAAATTAAAAAAAAATATATCCCCTCCTCCTCCCTTCCTCATAGTCCCACACTCCCACCAAACCCCCTCACTTTTCTCTCCGACCCCATAACCCCACCCGGTACCCTCCATACTCTCGTTCACAGCCAGCTAGGGGTTTCTGTAGTTCAAGCACCTCTAATTACGTGTAGTTCGAACAACTAATAAAGGAAGAGTACAGTATATATTATAAACCAAGTTAGGCAAAGGTGTACTACAAAGTGTGTGTGTGTGAAAGAGAGAGAGAGAGAGAGAGAGAGAGAGAGAGAGAGAGAGAGAGAGAGAGAGAGAGAGAGAGAGAATAAATCTGTTGTGATTAAATGTTGCGATAGTAGACACCTCTTTTACACACACACACACACACACACACACACACACACACTGAGAGAGAGAGAGAGAGAGAGAGAGAGAGAGAGAGAGAGAGAGAGAGAGAGAGAGAGAGAGAGAGAGAGAGAGAGAGAGAGAGAGAGAATAAATCTGTTGTGATTAAATGTTGCGATAGTAGACACCTCTTTTACACACACACACACACACACACACACACACACACACACTGAGAGAGAGAGAGAGAGAGAGAGAATAAATCTGTTGTGGTTAAATGTTGTGGTAGTAGACACCCCTTTTACACACACAAACACACACACACACACATACACACACACATACACACTGAGAGAGAGAGAGAGAGAGAGAGAGAGAGAGAGAGAGAGAGAGAGAGAGGAGTAACAAGGAAAAGTTAGGATCTTAATGATTATGCAGCTCATACCGTGGAGATACTTCTTGTTTGCCTGGGAATGCATATCCAGTTCACATTTATTCTAGTGTATCCTGCCGATGAATCCCTTAAACTTCTCTACTGTAGTGTTAACAACGTCCATGTTGAGTCAGTTCCATGTGGAGCTGATCTTGCACGTGAAAAAGTTTTCACGTAATCTGCTGGTAAATTTTTTCATTTGCAGCTTCCAACCATGGTTGTGTGCCGAGTCCGTGTTAAGAGTAAGCAACTTTGTATGTAATGATTGTGAAACCCATTCAGATTTTAAACACTTTAATGAGCTGACCTCGTAGTGTACGAGTTTCTGCTAAAAAAAAAGTCCCACAGCCCTCAGGCCAACCTGATACCTTAGTCTCCTGAACTCATTTATGTCGACGTAAATCTTTTTCAAGCGATCAAAATTCCACAGCTATACCCAGGAAGTGGCCGTATTAAGGAGATATAGACTATGAGAACAATCTCTATATTCCTAGAGAGAGAGAGAGAGAGAGTAAAATGATGTAAGATGGGGAAAAGAAAGAGAGAAAGAGAGGTGGAGAGAAGAGTGAGAAGGAAAGGAGGGGAAGAAGAGAATACTGCGAGAGAGAGAGAGAGAGAGAGAGAGAGAGAGAGAGAGAGAGAGAGAGAGAGAGAGAGACTTGGAATGGTAAGAACAATCAGGAGAAATACTGTTTAAAAAAGTGAGTGAGAGAAGAAGCTGAAGCAGAGAGGAAGAAAACACGCAGGTGAAAAAATGGAACAATGTTATAGGAGTGACACAGGGACGGAAGCGCACACACACACACACACACACACACACACACACACACACACACACACACACTTTCTGAACATTTGTCGACCTGTCTGTGTACTGCCCCTCCCCCTCACTCTCTCTCTCTCTCTCTCTGGATCCTTTGTCTCATCCCCAGTTTCCTTTTCCCTCCTTCCCCTCTTTATAGCAATCTGCTCAGTCCCTACCTTCCTCCCTCTCTTTCCTTTCCTTCGTCTCTCTTCCCCTCTGTCACTCCCTCCTTACCTCACTCTTCTTTCTTCCTCCCTGTGTCATAACTTAGTCTTACTACATCTGTTACATGTGTTATCTTTTTTTCTTCATTACTCTCTCCTTATTTCTTTACTTGTACTAAATCCATTTCCTTCAATGCTTTCTTTCCCCAGTAATAACTGCGTGCTCATTTTCCTCTTTTCTTTCTCCGTCTCTCCCTGTCACCCGAAATCTCTTCTTCCACTCCGCTCTTCCCACTGTCTTTCCCTCCCTCCCTCCCTCTCCCTCCCTTTGCCTTCCCTTCTTAAGGTCCCCCTCCTCTTTCTTGCCCTAAAAATTAACCTAGTTTCTTCCCACCCTTAATCTCTACTTACTCTCTGCAGATTTCTCTAATTTCTCTGTTTCTCTGCCTCCCTTTTTACTTGAATGTGATTCGTTCTACTCAGCCTCAATGCTTTCGTCTTATCCTGCCTATTTCTTTGCCTGTGTCTTTGCCAGAATAACACACTTTCCTCCTCCTTTCTGTTACCTTGCCTCCTTTTCTAATTTTTCTCATTAACGTTCTCAGCATTCAGTTCCACAGCTGTCTTTCCCACTGTCCCCTTTTGTTATCCCTATTTCTACGTTTGCTCCTTTCCCAATGTCTCTCAGATGTCTCCCCTTTTGTCTCTACTTCCCTGTCTCCCGGCCTTTCTATCCACATCTCCCTTTTCTCTTTCCCTTTCACACTGCTTGTATCTCATTTCACCTCTGTCTCTTCTTCTCACACCCTGTCTCTTTTCTTAGCTCTCGTTGTTCTCTCCTTGCCTCTCCCCTTCTTATTTTCTCCGTAACTGTCCTCTCATTCCTCAGGTTTCCACTCGCTCTCCCTTTCCGCCTGTTGCTCCCTGTCTTTTAACTCTCTCTCTCTCTCTCTCTCTCTCTCTCTCTCTTTCACACACACACACTTTGTAGTACACCTTTGCCTAACTTGGTTTATAATATATACTGTACTCTTCCTTTATTAGTTGTTCGAACTACACGTAATTAGAGGTGCTTGAACTACAGAAACCTCTAGCTGGCTGTGAGCGAGAGTATGGAGGGTACCGGGTGGGGTTATGGGGTCGGAGAGAAAAGTGAGGGGGTTTGGTGGGTAATGTTCACTCCGTGACAAGGGCGTGAGGGTAGAGCCCTAGGGGGACCCGGCCTGCAGAGGGCAAGGGATTACCCGCAGGAGAGTCACTGCCCGGGTCACACTCGTCGGCGTGGTGCAGGGAGGCCCTCCTGTCTGGGGGCCTCGACCTGAGAGGTGGCCCTCGGGACCGGGGCTGAACAGCCTGAGTAGTCG